>NW_022996987.1:0-2069 GCF_900245975.1 Drosophila guanche | reverse complement strand
CTTTGCAGACCGGGGGTGGCCCGGGATCCTTGTCGAGAAGCTCTAAGCAGCGGTCGGCCAGTGCGGCTTCCACCCACATCCATTGGCTTCTGGGTATTTTCCCCTACGCGCTGCCTTTGTCGAGAACGCCTATCAGCGTAACTTAACTTAAGTATCTAAGATCTGGTTTCAAAAAACTTTGAATATCTGAAAAGTTGATTGATACTGCTATAAAATGGATCCAAACTCTGTGTGGTTTTGGCCTTCCGTCTGGGTACAGCTTTAAAATGCAAAAATGTTGATTTTTGTGAAGTATTTTGTACAAAATTTTGACTTTAAAAATTCGGGAAAAGTCAGGTTTATTTTCTATGGCAGAACATTTCTTTTACGAATTTCCAAAGTTTGTACTTCTTTGTTTAAGGTTTTTTAGAAGTAGCGGTTTGTTTTTTTTTCACATAACTTTAGTATCTTAGACCTGGTTGTAAAGAATTTTAAT
This sequence comes from Drosophila guanche, assembly GCF_900245975.1. NCBI lineage: Eukaryota > Metazoa > Arthropoda > Insecta > Diptera > Drosophilidae > Drosophila > Drosophila guanche. Next base: position 1,594 of record NW_022996987.1, on the reverse strand, counting down.
TATCTGAAAAGTTGATTCATGTTGCTATGAAGTGGATCCAAACTGTGTGTGGTTTTGGCCTACCGTCTCTGAAAAGCTTTGAAATGCAAAAATGTTGATTGTTGTGAGATTTTTTTTTTTGAAATTTTGACTTTAAAAACTTGGGAAAAGTTGGGTTTATTTTCTATGGCAGAACATGTTTTTTAAGAACTTATTAAGGATGTCATTTTAAGTTTAAGGTTTTTGCAGAGGATGCGATTTGTTTTTTCACATAACTTAAGTATCTTAATTTTGGTTGTAAAAAACTTTGATTATCTGAAAAAGTTGATTGATACTGCTATAAAGTGGATCCAAACTCTGTGTGGTTTTGGCCTACCGTCTGGTCAAAGTTTTGAAATGCAAAAATGTTGAGGTATTTTTTACGAAATTTTGACCTTTGGCAGAACTTTTTTCTTAAGAATTTATTAAGAAAGTATTTTTTTGTTTAAGGTTTTTTCAGAGGTAGCGATTTGTTTTTTCACATAACTTCAGTATCTTAATTTTGGTTCTAAAAACTTTGATTATCTGAAAAGTTTATTGATACTGCTATAAAATGGATCCAAACTCTGTGTGGTTTTGGCCTACCGTCTGGGTAAAGCTTTGAAATGCAAAAATTTTGATTTTTGTGAGGTATTTTTTACGATATTTTGACTTTAAAAATTCGGGAAAAGTGGGGTTTATTTTCTATGGCAGAAAATTTCTTTTACGAATTTCCAAAGTTTGTAGTTTTTTGTTTAAGGTTTTTTAGAAGTAGCGGTTTGTTTTTTTTTCACATAACTTTAGTATCTTAGACCTGGTTGTAAAGAACTTTAATTATCTGAAAAGTTGATTGATGTTGCTATGAAGTGGATCCAAAATGTGTGTGGTTTTGGCCTACCGTCTCTGAAAAGCTTTGAAATGCAAAAATTTTGATTTTTGTGCGATTTTTTTTCGAAATTTTGACTTTAAAAACTTGGGAAAAGTTGGGTTTATTTTCTATGGCAGAACATGTTTTTTAAGAACTTATTAAGGATGTCATTTTAAGTTTAAGGTTTTTGCAGAGGTTGCGATATGTTTTTTCACATAACTTAAGTATCTTAATTTTGGTTGTAAAAAACTTTGATTATCTGAAAAAGTTGATTAATACTGCTATAAAGAGGATCCAAACTCTGTGTGGTTTTGGCCTACCGTCTGGGCAAAGCTTTGAAATGCAAAAATATTGAGGTATTTTTTACGAAATTTTGACTTTAAAAACTTTGGAAGAATCGGATTTATTTTCTATGGCAGAACTTTTTTCTTAAGAATTTATTAAGAAAGTATTTTTTTGTTTAAGGTTTTTTCAGAGGTAGCGATTTGTTTTTTCACATAACTTAAGTATCTTAATTTTGGTTGTAAAAGCTTTGATTATCAGAAAAGTTGATTGATACTGCTATAAAATGGATCCAAACTCTGTGTGGTTTTGGCCTACCGTCTGGGCAAAGCTGTGAAATGCAAAAATTTTTATTTTTGTAAGATATTTTTTACGAAATTTTGACTTTAAAAATTTGGGAAAGTCGGTTTTATTTTCTATGGCAGAACTTTTCTTTGAAGAATTTTC
>NW_022996986.1:0-2070 GCF_900245975.1 Drosophila guanche | reverse complement strand
GTATGGCCTTTCATATGAAATGGGCATTGTATTGATAGAAATACAAAATGTATAATGGCTTTGATGGTTGATTGGGCATGTTTCCCATATACTTGTATAATATAACTTCAGCATGATTTGATTATGAAGAAACGATAATGTGCGATATGATATAGTGTACTGTATGGCCTTTCATATGAAATAGGCATTGTGTTGATATAAATACAAGATGTATATTGGTTATGATGATTGGTTGGGCATGTTTCCCATATAACTTATAATATAATTTCAGCATGATTTGATTATGAAGAAACGATTATGTACGATATGATATACTGTACTGTATGGCCTTTCATATAAAATAGGCATTGTTTTGATATAAATACAAAATGTATAATGGTTATGATGGTTGATTGGGCATGTTTCCCATATACATGAATAAAATAACTTCAGCATGATTTGATTATGAAGAAACGATAATTTACTATATGATATAGTGTACTGTATGGCCTTTCATATGAAATAGGCATTGTATTGATATAAATACAAAATGTAAATTGGTTTTGATGGTTGATTATACATGTTTCCCATATACATGTATAATATAACTTCAGCATGATTTGATTGTGAAAAAACGATAATGTTCGATATAATATACTGTACTGTATGGCCTTTCATATGAAATAGGCATTGTGTTGATATAAATACAAGATGTAAATTGGTTATGATGGTGATTGGGCATGTTTCCCATTTACTACATGTAAAATATAACTTCAGCATGATTTAATTATGATGAAACGATAATGTACGATATGATATACTGTACTGTATGGCCTTTTATATGAAATAGGCATTGTATTGATATAAATACAAAATGTATAATGGTTATAATGATTGTTGATTAATATGGAAAAGGGCATTTTTCCCATATACATGTATAATATAACTTTAGAATGATTTGATTATGAAGAAACGACAATGTACGATATGATATACTGTACTGTATGGCCCTTTATACGAAATAGGCACTGTATTGATATAAATACAAAATGTAAATTGGTTTTAATGGTTGATTGGACATGTTTCCCATATACATGTATAATATAACTTCAGGATGATTTGATTATGAAGAAACGATAATGTACGGTATGATATACTGTACTGTATGGCCTTTCATATAAAATAGGCATTGTGTTGATATAAATACAAGATGTAAATTGGTTATGATGGTGATTGGGCATGTTTCCCATATACATGTATAAAATAACTTCAGCATGATTTGATTATGAAGAAACGATAATGTACGCTTTGATATACTATACTGTATGGCCTCTCATATCAAATAGGCATTGTATTCATATAAATACAAAATGTATAATGGTTATAATGATTGTTGATTAATATGAAAAAGGGCATTTTTCCCATATACATGTATAATATTACTTCAGCATGATTTGATTATAAAGAAACGATAATGTACGATATGATATACTGTACTGTATGGCCTTTCATATGAAATAGGCATTGTATTGATATAAATACACAATGTATAATGGTTAAGATTGTTGATTAATATGGAAAAGGGCATTTTTCCCTTATACATGTATAATATAACTTCAGCATGATTTGATTATGATGAAACGATAATGTACGATATGATATACTGTACTGTATGGCCTTTCATATGAAATATGCATTGTGTTGATATAAATACAAGATGTAAATTGGTTATGATGGTTGTTTGGGCATGTTTCCCATATACATGTATAATATAACTTCAGCATGATTTGATTATGAAGAAACGATAATGTACGATATGATATACTGAACTGTATGGCCTTTCATATCAAAAAGGCATTGTATTGATATAAATACACAATGTATAATGGTTTAGATTGTTGATTAATATGGAAAAGGGCATTTTTCCCTTATACATGTATAATATAACTTCAGCATGATTTGATTATGATGAAACGATAATGTACGATATGATATACTGTACTGTATGGCCTTTTATATGAAAAAGGCATTGTATTGATATAAATACAAAATGTATAATGGTTATGATGGTTGATTGGGCATGTTTCCCAT
>NW_022996985.1:0-2071 GCF_900245975.1 Drosophila guanche | reverse complement strand
TTACTTTTTTCAGAAGTTGCGGTTTGTTTTCTCACATAACTTAAGTATCTTAATTTTCGTTGTAAAAAATCTTGATTATCTGAAAAGTTGATTGATACTGCTATAAAATTGATCCAAACTCTGTGTGGTTTTGGCCTACCGTCTGAGTAAAGCTTTGAAATGCAAAAATGTTGATTGTTGTGAGATTTTTTGTTTTCGATATTTTGACTTTAAAAACTCGGGAAAAGTCGGGTTTATTTTCTATGCCAGAACTTGTTTTTTTAAAAACTTATTAAGGAAGTAATTTTAAGTTTAAGGTTTTTTCAGAGGTTGCGGTTTGTTGTTTCACATAAGTTAAGTATCTTAATTTTCGTTGTAAAAGATCTTGATTATCTGAAAAGTTGATTGATACTGCTATAAAATGGATCCAAACTGTTTGTGGTTTTGGCCTACCGTCTGGGTAAAGCTTTGAAATGCAGAAATGTTGATTTTTGTGAGGTATTTTTTACGAATTTTTGACTTTAAAAACTCGGGAGAAGTCGGGTTTATTTTTTATGGCAGAACTTGTTTTTTAAAAACTTATTAAGGAAGTTATTTTAAGTTTAAGGTTTTTTCAGAAGTTGCGGTTTGATTTTTAACATAACTTAAGTACCTTCATTTTGGTTGTAAAAAACTTTGATTATCTGAAAAGTTGATTGATACTGCTATAAAATGGATCCAAACTCTGTAAGGAAAAGTCGGGTTTATTTTCTATGCCAGAATATGTTTTTTAAGAACTTATTGAGAAAGTAATTTTAAGTTTAAGGTTTTTTCAGAGGTTGCGGTTTGTTTTTTCACATAACTTAAGTATTTTAATTTTCGTTGTAAAAAATCTTGATTATCTGAAAAGTTGATTGATACTGCTACAAAATGGATCCAAAGTGTTTGTGGTTTTGGCCTACCGTCTGGGTAAAGCTTTGAAATGCAAAAATGTTGATTTTTGTGAGGTATTTTTTACGAATTTTTTACTTTAAAAACTCGGGAAAAGTCGAGTTTTTTTTATGGCAGAACTTGTTTTTTAAGAACTTATTAAGGAAGTTATTTTAAGTTTATGGTTTTTTCAGAAGTTGCGGTTTGATTTTTAACATATCTTAAGTACCTTCATTTTGGTTGTAAAAAACTTTGATTATCTGAAAAGTTGATTGATACTGCTATAAAATGGATCCAAACTCTGTGTGGTTTTGGCCTACCGTCTCGGAAAAGCTTTGAAATGCAAAAATGTTGATTGTTGTGATATATTTTTTTGTCAACATTTTTACTTTAAAAACTCGCGAAAAGTCGGGTTTATTTTCTATGCCAGAATTTGTTTTTTAAGAACTTATTAAGACAGTAATTTTAAGTTTAAGGTTTTTTCAGAGGTTGCGGTTTGTTTTTTCACATAACTTAAGTATCTTAGATCTGGTTGCAAAAAACTTTGATGATCTGAAAAGTTGATTGATTCTGATATAAAATGGATCCAAACTCTGTGTGTTTTTGGCCTACCGTCTTGGTAAAGCTTTGAAATGCAAAAATGTTGATTTTTGTGAGGTATTTTTTACGATTTTTTTACTTTAAAAACTCGGGAAAAGTCGGGTTTATTTTCTATGGCAGAACTTGTTTTTTAAGAACTTATTAAGGAAGTAATTTTAAGTATACGGTTTTTTTCAGAGGTTAAGGTTTGTTTTTTTACATAACTTAAGTATCCTAATTTTGGTTGTAAAAAACTTTGATTATCTGAAAAGTTGATTGATACTGCTTTAAAATGGATCCAAACTGTGTATGGTTTTGGCCTACCGTCTGGGTTAAGCTTTGAAATGCAAAAATGTTGATTTTTGTGAGGTATTTTTTACGAACTTTTGACTTTAAAAACTCGGAAAAAGTCGGGTTTATTTTCTATGGCAGAACTTGTTTTCTTAGGAACTTATTAAGGATGTAATTTTTAGTTTAAGGTTTTTTCAGAGGTTGCGGTTTGTTTTTTCACATAACTTAAGTATCTTAGATCTGGTTGTAAAAAACTTTGATTATCTAAAAAGTTGATTGATACTGCTTTAAAATGGATCCAAACTCTGTGTGG
>NW_022996984.1:0-2076 GCF_900245975.1 Drosophila guanche | reverse complement strand
AGTTTAAGGTTTTTTCAGAGGTTGCGGTTTGTTTTTTTACATAACTTAAGTATCTTAGATGTGGTTGTAAGGGACTTTGATTGTCTGAAAATCTGATTGATGCAGATGTTTTGCCTTACCGTCTGGGAAATATACACCTTCGAAATGCAAAAATGTTGACTTTTGTGAGGTGTTTTGAAACAAATTTTGACTTTAAAAAGTCGGGAAATGTCGGGAAATACTTAAGAAAGTAACTTTTTTTTTATGGTTTTTTCAGAGGTAGCGTTTTTTTTCACATAGCTTAAGTATCTTAGATCTTGTTGTAAAGAACTTTGATTATCTGAAAAGTTGATTGATGCTGCTATGAAGTGGATCCAAACTGTGTGTGGTTATGGCCTACCGTCTCGAAAAAGCTTTGAAATGCAAAAATGTTGATTGTTGTGAGATTTTTTTTTTCGAAATTTTGACTTTAAAAACTCGGGGAAAGTCGGGTTTATTTTCTATGGCAGAACTTGTTTTTTAAGAACTTATTAAGGATGTAATTTTTAGTTTAAGGTTTTTTCAGAGGTTGCGGTTTGTTTTTTTACATAACTTAAGTATCTTAGATCTGGTTGTAAAGAACTTTGATTGTCTGAAAATCTGATTGATGCAGATAAAAAGTGATTCCAAACACTTTGTTGTTTTGCCTTACCGTCTGGGAAATATACACCTTCGAAATGCAAAAATTTTGATTGTTGTGAGATTTTTTTTATCAATATTTGGACTTTAAAAATTATTAAGAAAGTAATTTTTAGTTTAAGGTTTTTTCAGAGGTTGCGATTTGACTTTTCACATAACTTAAGTATCTTAGATCTGGTTGTACAGAACTTAGATTATCTGAAAAGTTGATTGATACTGCTATAAAGTGGATCCAAACTGTGTGTGGTTTTGGCCTACCGTCTCGGAAATGCAAAAATGTTGATTGTTGTGAGGTTTTTTTTTCGTAATTTTGACTTTAAAAACTCGGGAAAAGTCGGGTTTATTTTCTATGGCAGAAATTGATTTTTAAGAACTTATTTAGGATGTAATTTTTAGTTTAAGGTTTTTTCAGAGGTTGCGGTTTGTTTTTTTACATAAGTTAAGTATCTTAGATGTGGTTGTAAAGAACTTTGATTGTCTGAAAATCTGATTGATGCAAATAAAAAGTGAATCTAAACACTTTGTTGTTTTGCCTTACCGTCTGGGAAATATACACCTTCGAAATGAAAAATGTTTACTTTTGTGAGGTGTTTTGAACCAAGTTTTGACTTTAAAAATTCGGGAAAAGTCGGGTTTATTTTCTATGGCAGAAATTGATTTTTAAGAACTTATTTAGGATGTAATTTTTAGTTTAAGGTTTTTTCAGAGGTTGCGGTTTGTTTTTTTACATAACTTAAGTATCTTAGATGTGGTTGTAAGGGACTTTGATTGTCTGAAAATCTGATTGATGCAGATGTTTTGCCTTACCGTCTGGGAAATATACACCTTCGAAATGCAAAAATGTTGACTTTTGTGAGGTGTTTTGAAACAAATTTTGACTTTAAAAATTCGGGAAATGTCGGGAAATACTTAAGAAAGTAATTTTTTTTTTATGGTTTTTTCAGAGGTAGCGATTTTTTTTTTCACATAGCTTAAGTATCTTAGATCTTGTTGTAAAGAACTTTGATTATCTGAAAAGTTGATTGATGCTGCTATGAAGTGGATCCAAACTGTGTGTGGTTATGGCCTACCGTCTCGGAAAAGCTTTGAAATGCAAAAATGATGATTGTTGTAAGATTTTTAATTTTTTAATTTTTGACTTTAAAACTCGGGAAAAGTCGGGTTTATTTTCTATGGCAGAACTTGTTTTTTAAGAACTTATTAAGGATGTAATTTTTATTTTAAGGTTTTTTCAGAGGTTGGGGTTTGTTTTTTCACATAAGTTAAGTATCTTAGTTTTGGTTGCAAAAAACTTTGATTATCTGAAAAGTTGATTGATACTGCCATAAAATGGAACCAACCTCTGTCTGGTTTTGGCCTACAGTCTCGGAAAAGCTTTGAAATGCAAAAATATTGATTGTTGTGAGATTTTTTTTTGTT
>NW_022996983.1:0-2080 GCF_900245975.1 Drosophila guanche | reverse complement strand
AAGTTTTTTGCAACCAGATCTAAGATACTTAAGTTATGTGAAAAAACAAACCGCAACCTCTGAAAACACATAAAACCACAAATTACTTCCTTAATAAGTTCTTAAAAAACAAGTTCTGCCATAGAAAATAAACCCGAGTTTTTAAAGTAAAAATTTCGAAAACAAAAAGTCTAGCAACACTCAACATTTTTGCATTTAAAAGCTTTTCCGAGATGGTAGGCCAAAACCACAAACAGTTTGGATTCATCTTATATCAGTATCAATCAACTTTTCAGATAATCAAAGTTTTTTGCAACCAGATCTAAGATACTTAATTTATGTAAAAAAACAAACCGCAACCTCTGAAAAAACCTTAAACCTAAAATTACTTACTTACCTAGTTCTTAAAAAACAAGTTCTGCCATAGAAAATAAACCCGAGTTTTTAAAGTCAACATTTCGTACAATATACCTCACAAAAATCAACATTTTTGCATTTCAAAGCTTTACCCAGACGGTAGGCCAAAACCACAAACNAGTTTTTTGCAACCAGATCTAAGATACTTAAGTTATGTAAAAAAACAAACCGCAACCTCTGAAAAAACCTTAAACCTAAAATTACTTACTTACCTAGTTCTTAAAAAACAAGTTCTGCCATAGAAAATAAACCCGAGTTTTTAAAGTCAACATTTCGTACAATATACCTCACAAAAATCAACATTTTTGCATTTCAAAGTTTTACCCAGACGGTAGGCCAAAACCACAAACAGTTTGGATCCATTTTATAGCAGTATCAATCAACTTTTCAGATAATCAAAGTTTTTTGCAACCAGATCTAAGATACTTAAGTTATTTAAAAAAACAAACTGCAACCTCTGAAAAAAACCTTAAACTAAAAATTACATCCTTAATAAGTTCCTAAAAAACATGTTCTGCCATAGAAAATAAACCCGAGTTTTTAAAGTCAAAATTTCGTACAATATACCTTACAAAAATCAACTATTTTGCATTTCAAAGCTTTACCCAGACGGTAGGCCAAAACCACACATAGTTTGGATCCATTTTATGGCAGAATCAATCAACTTTTCAGATAATCAAAGTTTTTTGCAACCAGATCTAAGATACTTAAGTTATGTGAAAAAACAAACCGCAACCTCTGAAAACACATTAAACCATAAATTACTTCCTTAATAAGTTCTTAAAAAACAAGTTCTGCCATAGAAAATAAACCCGAGTTTTTAAAGTAAAAATTTCGAAAACAAAAAGTCTCACAACACTCAACATTTTTGCATTTCAAAGCTTTTCCGAGATGGTAGGCCATAACCACAAACAGTTTGGATTCATTTTATAGGAGTATCAATCAACTTTTCAGATAATCAAAGTTTTTTGCAACCAGATCTAAGATACTTAAGTTATGTGAAAAAACAAACCGCAACCTCTGAAAAACCCTTAAACTTAAAATTACTTACTTACCTAGTTTTTAAAAAACAAGTTCTGCCATAGAAAATAAACCCGACTTTTCCCGAGTTTTTAAAGTCAAAATTTGTAAAAAAAAAATCTCACAACAATCAACATTTTTGCATTTTAAAGATTAACCCAGACGGTAGGCCAAAACCACACTGAGTTTGGATCCATTTTATAGCAGTAGCAATCAACTTTTCAGATATTCAAAGTTTTTTACAAGCAAAATTAAGATACTTAAGTTATGTGAAAAAACAAACCGCAACCTCTGAAAAAACCTTAAACTTAAAATTACTTACTTACGTAGTTCTTAAAAAAAGAAGTTCTGCCATAGAAAATAAACCCGAGTTTTTAAAGTCAAAATTTCGTACAATATACCTTACAAAAATCAACTATTTTGCATTTCAAAGCTTTACCCAGACGGTAGGCCAAAACCACACAGAGTTTGGATCCATTTTATAGCAGTATCAATCAACTTTTCAGATAATCAAAGTTTTTTGCAACCAGATCTAAGATACTTAAGTTATGTAAAAAAACAAACTGCAACCTCTGAAAAAAACCTTAAACTAAAAATTACATCCTTAATAAGTTCCTAAAAAACATGTTCTGCCATAGAAAATAAACCCGAGTTTTTAAAGTCA
>NW_022996982.1:0-2081 GCF_900245975.1 Drosophila guanche | reverse complement strand
AATGTTGATTGTTGTGAGATTTTTTGTTTTCGAAATTTTTACTTTAAAAACTCGGGAAAAGTCGGGTTTATTTTCTATGGCAGAACTTGTTTTTTAAGAACTTATTAAGGAAGTAACCGTTAGTTTACGGTTTTTTCAGAGGTTGCGGTTTGTTTTTTCACATAACTTGAGGATCTTAATTTTGGTTGTAAAAAACTTTGATTATCTGAAAAGTAGATTGATACTGCTATAAAATGAATCCAAACTGTTTGTGGTTTTGGCCTAACATCTCGGAAAAGCTTTGAAATGCAAAAATGTTGATTGTTGTGAGATTTTTTGTTTTCGAAATTTTTACTTTAAAAACTCGGGTTTATTTTCTATGGCAGAACTTGTTTTTTAAGAACTTATTAAGGAAGTAATTTGTGGTTTAATGTTTTTTCAGAGGTTGCGGTTTGTTTTTTCAAATAACTTAAGTATCTTAATTTTGGTTGTAAAAAACTTTGATTATCTGAAAAGTTGATTGATACTGCTATAAAATGGATCCAAACTCTGTGTGGTTTTGGCCTACCGTCTGGGTAAAGCTTTGAAATGCAAAAACGTTGGTTGTTGTGAGATTTATTTTTTTACAAATTTTGACTTTAAAAACTCGGGAAAAGTCGGGTTTATTTTCTATGGCAGAACTTGTTTTTTTTAGAAACTTATTAAGGATGTAATTTTAAGTTTAAGGTTTTTTCAGAGGTTGCGCTTTGTTTTTTCACAAAACTTAAGTATCTTAATTTTGTTTGTAAAAAACTTTGATTTTTTGAAAAGTTGATTGCTACTGCCATAAAATGGATCCAAACTCCGTGTGGTTTTCGCCTACCGTCTGGGTTAAGCTTTAAAATGCAAAAATTTTGATTGTTGTGAGATTTATTTTTTTACAAATTTTGACTTTAAAAACTCGGGAAAAGTCGGGTTTATTTTCTATGGCAGAACTTGTTTTTTTTAGAAACTTATTAAGGAAAACAAAGTTCACAAAACTTAAGTATCTTAATTTTGTTTGTAAAAAACTTTGATTATCTGAAAAGTTGATTGATAATGCTATAAAGTCGATCCAAACTCTGTGTGGTTTTGGCCTACCGTCTGGGTTAAGCTTTAAAAATCCAAAAATGTTGATTGATGTGAGATTTTTTTTTTCGATATTTTTACTTTAAAAACTCCTAAAAAGTCGGGTTTATTTTCTATGGCAGAACTTGTTTTTTAAGAACTTATTAGGGAAGTAACTTTTAGTTTAAGGTTTTTTCAGACTTTGCGGTTTGTTTTTTCACATAACTTGAGGATCTTAATTTTGGTTGTAAAAAACTTTAATTATCTGAAAAGTTGATTGATTCTGCTATAAAATGGATCCAAACTGTTTGTGGTTTTGGCCTACCATCTTGGAAAAGCTTTGAAATGCAAAAATGTTGATTGTTGTGAGATTTTTCGTTTTCGAATTTTTTACTTTAAAAACTCGGGTTTATTTTCTATGGCAGAACTTGTTTTTTAAGAACTTATTAAGGAAGTAATTTGTGGTTTAATGCTTTTTCAGAGGTTTCGGTTTGTTTTTTCACATAACTTAAGTATCTTAGATCTGGTTGCAAAAAACTTTGATTATCTGAAAAGTTGATTGATTCTGCTATAAAATGGATCCAAACTCTTTGTGGTTTTGGCGTACCGTCTGGGTAAAGCTTCAAAATGCAAAAATGTTGATTTTTGTGAGGTATTTTGTACGAAATTTTGACTTTAAAAACTAGGGTTTATTTTCTATGGCAGAACTTGTTTTTTAAGAACTTATTAAGGAAGTTTTTAAGCTTATGGTTTTTTCAGAGGTTGCGGTTTTTTTTTTTCACATGACTTAAGTATTTTAATTTTGGTTGTAAAAAACTTTGATTATCTGAAAAGTTGATTGATACTGCTATAAAATGGATCCAAACTGTTTGTTGTTTTGGCCTACCGTCTGGGTAAAGCTTTGAAATGCAAAAATGTTGATTGATGTGAGATTTTTTTTTTGATATTTTTACTTTAAAAACTCGGGAAAAGTCGGGTTTATTTTCTATGGCAGAACTTGTTTTTTAGGAACTTAT
>NW_022996981.1:0-2082 GCF_900245975.1 Drosophila guanche | reverse complement strand
TGGTCTGTGTTTGTTTAGCAGCTCGTTAAGTTCGTTCCTCTTTCTGAGTTGAACGATGCCATTGACGTTTTGGAACATTATTTTTACTGGCATTTTAGTTGAGTGCGATTTGGATCAGGAAGTCGAGGATTAGCTGTTGCTTCCCTTTTTTGTCCGAGCTGGTGTTTGGGTACTTCTTGACCAAGGACTGCATGATGTCGAAGCAGGTAAGCAGATCCTTTCCAAATGCGTCCACTGAGTCTCCGTTCAGCTGTTCGAAAGAGAAACTGGCGTTGTTTTCAGCCTTTTGTTGTTTCTCATGGTTAAATCTCGGAGTTACTTTCTGTTGTGCAGGTGTTGGTGTTGGTCCGGTTTTGGCTGCTGAGGCGTAGCTTCGTCCCTTTTCTACTCTGTTTCGAGTAGGTGCAGGTGTTGCGATTGTCTTGGCTGCTCTCTTTTGCGTGAGATTTTGCCTTTCTGTGACTTTCTTTAGGTATTCCATACGTACGGGGCAAATCTTTGCATTGGCCGTATGGTTACCTGTGCAGTGGACGCAGGTCTATCTGAATCATCCACAGTTTGTCCTTGTAGGCCTTGACTGACATTATATTTAGTTCAGGTACGGCCTCGACTAGGGCTTCTTTTACCTCCTCTGCAGTGTATATTTCGAGAGGCAGTTTTCTTAAAATGACCGTATGCGGCTTTATTTGTTTAGGTGTGTAACTGTAGTATAGCACCTTGTTCTTGTTAAATTTCTCCTTGGTTAGGTTGAATTCTGCCAGGGAGAAGAGCTTAACATGGATGACATTTTTGTTCACTATATTTAGTGTGAACTTTTTTGATGTGTCCTTCATTAGTTTTGTCAGTGCCTTTGGGTTTTTTTCATATGTTACAATGACCGGTAGACCTTTTTCTTTTAAAGGTTCTGCTACCTGCTGTTTCCTGGGCGTTGGTTTTTTGATCCCCGCAAGTCCAGTGGGCTTGGGTGGTGTTGGTAGGATCGGGAATTCGTTATAGCCTAACTCATCCTCACCTGGGGCTTGGTTGGTTAAGACACTGGAACTCTCGTTGTTATTTGCTGTTTTTTTGTGTTGGGGGTTTGGTGTTTTTTGTTTTTTAGGGGTTGATGCTGGTGTTGATGTTGATGTTGCAGTTACAGTTGGTGGCGCCGAAGTTTTTCCTGTATTACTCAGGGCTTCGAAGTATTTTTGAAATTTCAGCTCTTCCATGATGGAATCCATCTCATCACGGTCGACCATCACCGTTTCGTTCTCCAATTCGCTATTACATCCAACCTTCCGCGCCGACAAGCAAGCGTGCACTGAGACCCACACACTGCAGACTCGTGGCAGAGGCAGCGACCGCACACAAAAAAGAAACAATATAAGCTGCGGGACGGTGTGGGTTAAAAGTCGGAAGAGTCATCGGCAGGGGGAGGGCAGAGGCAGGGGCCGAGTGAAGCAGAAGCAGAGTGTGAATGAGAGAATGTAAAAAGAACAACAAAGCAACCGTCTGTCCGTCTTGTTTGTCGGCTAGTTCTCAGAGACTGTACGATTTAGATTTAAACATCAAAACCGTATGGTTAGACCTAAATGTAGGTCTGTTAAGAATTCTCAGTAACCTATATAAATATTCTCAAACTACCCAATAAATATGAGATATGCACCGCTGACCTAAATAAATATTTAACAGACAGCTGGATGCACGTGCATGCACATGCATGCACATAATCTTATTATATTGATAACACAGTCATAAATAACATTCGAGATGATCTGCAGTTGTAAAATGTCACACCATCTGCATGATAATCGTTTTACGACAGTCATATAAATATCTTTCCATACTTACTTATACTTAGAACTAATTAAACAAACCTATGATCCTAAGTAAACAATTGTACTACTAGAAACCAAACGAAAGAAAACTCTGACGTATTCACATCTCCGAAGCCCAATTTGTTCAAGTACCGATTGCGGCGACATTTTGTTACTGGTACGTGAACCGGTGGCAAACACATTTATATTTCATCATACGATTGTCATATTGACAATCACTAGAACCAACTGAATCTACATCAACAGATTCATTTGATTCATTCAT
>NW_022996980.1:0-2083 GCF_900245975.1 Drosophila guanche | reverse complement strand
GCGGTTTGTTTTTTCACATAACTTAAGTACCTTAATTTTGGTTGTAAAAAACTTTGATTATCTGAAAAGTTGATTGATACTGCTATAAAATGGATCCAAACTCTGTGTGGTTTTGGCCTACCGTCTCGGAAAAGCTTTGAAATGCAAAAATGTTGATTTTTGTGAGGTATTTTTTACGAATTTTTGACTTTAAAAACTCGGGAAAAGTCGGGATTATTTTCTATTTCAAAACTTGTTTTTTAGGAACTTATTAAGGATGCAATTTTTAGTTTAAGGTTTTTTTCAGAGGTTGCGGTTTGTTTTTTTCACATAACTTAAGTATCTTAATTTTGGTTGTAAAAAACTTTGATTTTCTGAAAAGTTGATTGATACTGCTATAAAATGGATCCAAACTCTGTGTTGTTTTGGCGTACCGTCTCGGAAAAGCTTTGAAATGCAAAAATGTTGATTTTTGTGAGGTATTTTTTTACGAATTTTTGACTTTAAAAACTCGAGAAAAGTCGGGTTTATTTTCCATGGCAGAACTTGTTTTTTTAGGAACTTATAAAGGATGTAATTTTTAGTTTAAGGTTTTTTCAGAGGTTGGGGTTAGTTTTTTCACATAACTTAAGTATCTTAGATCTGGTTGTAAAAAACTTTGATTATCTGAAAAGTTGATTGATACTGCTATAAAATGGATCCAAACTCTGTGTGGTTTTGGCCTACCGTCTGGGTAAAGCTTTGAAATGCAAAAATGTTGATTTTTGTGAAGATTTTAAGAACTAACAATTTTGTAATTTTTTGTTTAATGTTTTTTCAGAGGTTGCGGTTTGTTTTTTCAGATAACTTAAGTATCTTAGATCTGGTTGCAAAAAACTTTGATTTTCTGAAAAGTTGATTGATACTGCTATAAAATGGATCCAAACTCTGTGTGGTTTTGGCCTACGGTCTGGGTAAAGCTTTAAATGAAAAAATGTTGATTGTTGTGAGATTTTTTTTCTTCGAAATTTTGACTTTAAAAACTTGGGAAAAGTCGGTTTTATTTTCTATGGCAGAACTTGTTTTTTTAGGAACTTATTAAGGATGTAATTTTTAGCTTAAGAATTTTTCAGAGGTTGCGGTTTGTTTTTTTCACATAACTTAAGTACCTTAATTTTGGTTGTAAAAAACTTTGATTATCTGAAAAGTTGATTGATACTGCTATAAAATGGATCCAAACTCTGTGTGGTTTTGGCCTACCGTCTCGGAAAAGCTTGGAAATGCAAAAATGTTGATTGATGTGAGATTTATTTTTTTTGATATTTTTACTTTAAAAACTCGGGAAAAGTCGGGTTTATTTTTTATGGCAGAAATTGGTTTTAAGAACTAACAATTTTGTAATTTTTTGTTTAATGTTTTTTCAGAGGTTGAGGTTTGTTTTTTTTACATAACTTAAGTATCTAAGATCTGGTTGCAAAAAACTTTGATTATCTGAAAAGCTGATTGATTCTGCTGTAAAATGGATCCAAACTCTGTGTGGTTTTGGCCTACCGTCTGGGTAAAGCTTTGAAATGCAAAAATGTTGATTTTTGTGAGGTATATTTTACGAATTTTTGACTTTAAAAACTCGTGAAAAGTCGGTTTTATTTTCTATGGCAGAACTTATTTTTTAAGAACTTATTAAAGAAGTAATTTTAAGTTTAAGGTTTTTTCAGAGGTTGGGGTTTGTTTTTTCACATAACTTAAGTATCTAAGATCTGGTTGCAAAAAACTTTGATTTTCAGAAAAGTTGATTGATTCTGCTGTAAAATGGATCCAAACTCTGTGTGGTTTTGGCCTACCGTCTGGGTAAAGCTTTGAAATGCAAAAATGTGGATTGTTGTGAAATTTTTTTTCGAAATTTTTACGTTAAAAACTCGGGAGAATTCGGTTTTATTTTCTATGCCAGAACTTGATTTTTAAGAACTAGCATTTTTGTAATTTTTAGTTAAAGGTTTTTTCAGAGGTTGCGGTTTGTTTTCTCACATAACTTAAGTATCTTAATTTTCGTTGTAAAAAACTTTGATTATCTGAAAAGTTGATTGATACTGCTATAAAATGGATCCAAAATCTGTGTGGTTTTGGC
>NW_022996979.1:0-2085 GCF_900245975.1 Drosophila guanche | reverse complement strand
GTTTAAGGTTTTTTCAGAGGTTGCGGTTTGTTTTTTCATATAACTTAAGTTTCTTAATTGTGGTTGTAAAAAACTTTGATTATCTGAAAAGTTGATTGATAATGCTATAAAATGGATCCAAACTCTGTGTGGTTTTGACCTACCGTCTGGGTAAAGCTTTGAAATGCAAAAATGTGGATTGTTGTGAGATTTTTTGTTTTCGAAATTTTTTCTTTAAAAACTCGGAAAAAGTCGGTTTTATTTTCTATGGCAGAACTTGTTTTTTAAGAACTATCATATTTGTAATTTTTAGTATAAGGGGTTTTCAGAGGTTGCGGTTTTTTTACATAACTTAAGTATCTTAGATCTGATTGCAAAAAACTTTGATTATCTGAAAAGTTGATTGATTCTACTATAAAATGGATTCAAACTCTGTGTGGTTTTGGCCTACCGTCTCGGTTAAGCTTTGAATTGCAAATATGTTGATTTTTGTGAGGTATTTTTTACGAATTTTTGACTTTAAAAACTCGGGAAAAGTCGGTTTTAATTTCTATGGCAGAACTTGTTTTTTAAGAACTATCAATTTTGTAATTTTGAGTTTAAGGGGTTTTCAGAGGTTGCGGTTTTTTCACATAACTTAAGTATATAAGATCTGATTGCAAAAAACTTTGATTATCTGAAAAGTTGATTGATTCTGCTATAAAACGGATCCAAACTCTGTGTAGTTTTGGCCTACCGTCTGGGTAAAGCTTTGAAATGCAAAAATGTTGATTGTTGTGAGATTTTTTGTTTCGAAATTTTGACTTTAAAAACTCGGAAAGAGTCGGGTTTATTTTCTATGGCACAATTTGTTTTTTAAGAACTTATTAAGGAAGCAACTTTTAGTTTAAGGTCTTTTCAGAGGTTGCGGTTTGTTTTCTCAAATAACTTAAGTATCTTAATTTTGGTTGTAAAAAACTTTGATTATCTGAAAAGTTGATTCATACTGCTATAAAATGGATCCAAAGTCTGTGTGGTTTTGGCCTACCGTCTGGGTAAAGCTTTGAAATGCAAAAATGTTGATTGTTGTGAGATTTTTTGTTTTCGAAATTTTTACTTTAAAAACTCGGGAAAAGTCGGGTATATTTTCAATGGCAGAACATGTTTTTTAAGAACTTATTAAGGAAGTAACTTTTAGTTTAAGGTTTTTTCAGAGGTTTGTTTTCTCAAATAACTTAAGTATCTTAATTTTGGTTGTAAAAAACTTTGATTATCTGAAAAGTTGATTCATACTGCTATAAAATGGATTCAAACTCTGTGTGGTTTTGGCCTACCGTCTCGGTTAAGCTTTGAATTGCAAATATGTTGATTTTTGTGAGGTATTTTTTACGAATTTTTGACTTTAAAAACTCGGAAAAAGTCGGTTTTGTTTTCTATGGCAGAACTTGTTTTTTAAGAACTATCAATTTTGTAATTTTTAGTTTAAGGGGTTTTCAGAGGTTGCGGTTTTTTCACATAACTTAAGTATCTTAGATCTGATTACAAAAAAAACTTTGATTATCTGAAAAGTTGATTGATTCTGCTATAAAATGGATTCAAACTCTGTGTGGTTTTGGCCTACCGTCTGGGTAAAGCTTTGAAATGCAAATATGTGGATTGTTGTGAGATTTTTTTTTTCGAAATTTTGACTTTAAAAACTCGGAAGAAGTCGGCTTTATTTTCTATGGCAGAACTTGTTTTTTAAGAACTATCAATTTTGTAATTTTTAGTTTAAGGGGTTTTCAGAGGTTGCGGTTTTTTCACATAATTTAAGTATCTTAGATCTGATTGCAAAAAACTTTGATTATCTGAAAAGTTGATTGATTCTACTATAAAATGGATCCAAACTCTGTGTGGTTTTGGCCTACCGTCTGGGTAAAGCTTTGAAATGCAAAAATGTTGATTGTTGTGAGATTTTTTGTTTTCGAAATTTTTTCTTTAAAAACTCGGAAAAAGTCGGTTTTGTTTTCTATGGCAGAACTTGTTTTTTAAGAACTATCAATTTTGTAATTTTTAGTTTAAGGGGTTTTCAGAGGTTGCGGTTTTTTCACATAACTTAAGTATCTTAGATCTGATTGCAAAAAACTT
>NW_022996978.1:0-2085 GCF_900245975.1 Drosophila guanche | reverse complement strand
TTCCCGAGTTTTTAAAGTCAAAATTTCGTAAAAAATACCTCACAAAAATCAACATTTTTGCATTTCAAAGCTTTTCCCAGACGGTAGACCAAAACCACAAAGAGTTTGGATCCATTTTATAGAAGTATCAATCAACTTTTCAGATAATCAAAGTTTTTTGCAACCAGATTTAAGTTACTTAAGCTATGTGAAAAAACAAATCGTTACCCCTGAAAAAACATTAAACAAAAAATTACTTCCTTAATAAGTTCCTAAAAAACAAGTTCTGCCACAGAAAATAAACCCGAGTTTTTAAAGTCAACATTTCGACAATAAAAATCTCACAACAATCAACATTTTTGCTTTTCAAAGCTTTACCCAGACGGTAGGCCAAACCCACACACAGTTTGGATCCATTTTATAGCAGTATCAATCAACTTTTCAGATAATCAAAGTTTTTTGCAACCAGATTTAAGTTACTTAAGCTATGTGAAAAAACAAATCGTTACCCCTGAAAAAACATTAAACAAAAAATGACTTCCTTAATAAGTTCCTAAAAAACAAGTTCTGCAACAGAAAATAAACCCGAGTTTTTAAAGTCAACATTTCGACAATAAAAATCTCACACAATCAACATTTTTGCTTTTCAAAGCTTTACCCAGACTGTAGGCCAAAACCACACACAGTTTGGATCCATTTTATAGCAGCATCAATCAACTTTTCAGATAATCAAAGTTCTTTACAACCAGATCTAAGATACTTAAGTTATGTGAAAAAACAATCCGCTACTTCTAAAAAAACCTTAAACTAAAAATTACATCCTTAATAAGTTCTTAAAAAACAAGTTCTGCCATAGAAAATAAACCCGACTTTTCCCGAGTTTTAGTCAAAAGTTTAAAGTCAAAATTTCGACAAAAAAAATCTCACAACAATCAACATTTTTGCATTTCAAAGCTATTCCAAGACGGTAGGCCGAAGCCACACACATAATGGATCCACTTCATAGCAGCATCAAACAACTTTTCAAAAAATCAAAATTCTTTACAACCAGATCTAAGATACTTAAGTTATGTGAAAAAACAAACCGCTAGCTCTAAAAAAACCTTAAACAAAAAAGTACGATATTTGAAAATTCTTAACAGAAAAGTTCTGTCACAGAAAATAAACCCGAGTTTTTAAAGTCAAAAATTCGACAATAAAAATCTCACAACAATCACCATTTTTGCTTTTCAAAGCTTTACCCAGACGGTAGGCCAAAACCACACAGAGTTTGGATCCACTTTAAAACAGTATCAATAAAATTTTCAGATAATCAAAGTTCGTTACAACCAGTTCCTAGATACTTAAGTTATGTGAAAAAACAAACCGCTAGCAAAATTTGAAAATTCTTAAAAGAAAAGTTCTGCCAAAGAAAATAAACCCGACTTTTCCAGAGTTTTTAAAGTCAAAATTTCGTACAAAATACCTCACAAAAATCAACATTTTTTGCTTTTCCGAGACGGTAGGCCAAAACCACACAGAGTTTGGATCCACTTTATAGCAGCATCAATCCACTTTTCAGATAATCAAAATTCTTTACAACCAGATCTAAGATACTTAAGTTATGTGAAAAAACAAACCGCAACCACTGAAAAAACCTTAAATGAAAAATTAAATCCTTAATAAGTTCTTAAAGAACAAGTTCTTCCATAGAAAATAAACCCGACTTTTCCCGAGTTTTTAAAGTCAAAATTTCGAAAAAAAAAAAATAAATTTCACAACAATCAACATTTTTCCGAGACGGTAGGCCAAAACCACACACAGAATGGATCCATTTCATAGCAGCATCAAACAACTTTTCAGATAATAAAAGTTCCTTACAACCAGATCTAAGATACTTAAGTTATGGGAAAAAACAAACTGCTTCTTCTAAAAAAACCTTAAACAAAAAAGTACAAAATTTGAAAATTCTTAAAAGAAAAGTTCTGCCATAGAAAATAAATCCGACTCTTCCAGAGTTTTTAAAGTCTAAATTTCGTACAAAATACCTCACAAAAATCAACAGTTTTGCATTTCAAAGCTTTTCGGAGACGGTAGGCCAAAACCACACAGAGTTTGGATCCACTT
>NW_022996977.1:0-2087 GCF_900245975.1 Drosophila guanche | reverse complement strand
ATCTGAAATACTTAAGTTATGTGAAAAAACAGACCGCAACCTCTGAAAAAACCGTAAACTAAAAATTACATCTTTAATAAGTTCCTTAAAAAAGTTCTGCCATAGAAAATAAACCCGACTGTTCCCGAGTTTTTAAAGTCAATATTTCGACAATAAAAATCTCACAACAATCAACATTTTTGCATTTCAAAGCTTTACCCAGACGGTAGGCCAAAACCACATAGAGTTTGGATCCATTTTATAGCAGTTTCAATAAACTTTTCAGATAATCAAAGTTTTTTGCAACCAGATCTAAGATACTTAAGTTATGTGAAAAAACAGACCGCTACTTCTAAAAAAACTTTAAACTAAAAATTACATCTTTAATAAGTTCCTAAAAAAAAGTTCTACCATAGAAAATAAACCCGACTGTTCCCGAGTTTTTAAAGTCAATATTTCGACAATAAAAATCTCACAACAACCAACATTTTTGAATTTCAAAGCTTTACCCAGACGGTAGGCCAAAACCACACACAGTTTGGATCAATTTTTTTTTTTAATCAAAGTTTTTTGGAACCAGATCTAAGATACTTAAGTAATGTGAAAAAACAAACCGCACTCTCTGAAAAAACCTTAAACAAAAAAGTACAAACTTTGAAAATTCTTAAAAGAAAAGTTCTGCCATAGAAAATAAACCCGACTGTTCCCGAATTTGTAAAGTCAAAATGTCGTGAAAAATACCTCACAAAAATCAAAATTTTTGCAATTCAAAGCTTTACCCAGACGGTAGGCGAAAACCACACACAGTTTGGATCAATTTTTTAGCAGTATCAATAAACTTTATAGATAATCAAAGTTTTTTGCAACCAGATCTAAGATACTTAAGTTATGTGAAAAAACAAACCGCGAGTTTTTAAAGTCAATATTTCGACAATAAGAATCTCACAACAATCAAAATTTTTGCANTTAACCCGACTGTTCCCGAAGTTGTAAAGTCAAAATGTCGTGAAAAATACCTCACAAAAATCAACATTTTTGCATTTCAAAGCTTTACCCAGACGGTAGGCGAAAACCACACACAGTTTGGATCAATTTTTTAGCAGTATCAATAAACTTTATAGATAATCAAAGTTTTTTGCAACCAGATCTAAGATACTTAAGTTATGTGAAAAAACAAACCGCGAGTTTTTAAAGTCAATATTTCGACAATAAGAATCTCACAACAATCAAAATTTTTGCATTTCAAAGCTTTACCCAGACGGTAGGCCACAACCACACACAGTTTGGATCCATTTTATAGCAGTATCAATAAACTTTTCAGATAATCAAAGTTTTTAGCAACCAGATCTAAGATACTTAAGTTATGTGAAAAAACAAACCGCAACCTCTGAAAAAACCCTAAACAAAGAAGTAAAAACTTTGAAAATTCTTAATGGAAAGTTCTGCCATAGAAAATAAACCCGACTGTTCCCGAATTTGTAAAGTCAAAATGTCGTAAAAAATACCTCACAAAAATCAACATTTTTGCATTTCAAAGCTTTACCCAGNGATAATCAAAGTTTTTTGCAACCAGATCTAAGATACTTAAGTTATGTGAAAAAACAAACCGCAACCTCTGAAAAAACCCTAAACAAAGAAGTAAAAACTTTGAAAATTCTTAATGGAAAGTTCTGCCATAGAAAATAAACCCGACTGTTCCCGAATTTGTAAAGTCAAAATGTCGTAAAAAATACCTCACAAAAATCAACATTTTTGCATTTCAAAGCTTTACCCAGACGGTAGGCCAAAACCACACACAGTTTGGATCAATTTTTTAGCAGTATCAATAAGCTTTAAGATAATCAAAGTTTTTTGCAACCAGATCTGAAATACTTAAGTTATGTGAAAAAACAGACCGCAACCTCTGAATAAACCGTAAACTAAAAATTACATCTTTAATAAGTTCCTTAAAAAAGTTCTGCCATAGAAAATAAACCCGACTGTTCCCGAGTTTTTAAAGTCAATATTTCGACAATAAAAATCTCACAACAATCAACATTTTTGCATTTCAAAGCTTTACCTAGACGGTAGGCCAAAACCACATAGAGTTTGGATCCATTTTATAGCAG
>NW_022996976.1:1413-2088 GCF_900245975.1 Drosophila guanche | reverse complement strand
GCAGTATCAATCAACTTTTCAGATAATCAAAGTTCTTTACAACCAAAATTAAGATACTTAAGTTATGTGAAAAAACAAACAGCAACCTCTGAAAAAACCTTAAACTAAAAATTACATCATTAATAAGTTCCTAAAAAAACAAGTTCTGCCATAGAAAATAAACCCGACTTTTCCCGAGTTTTTAAAGTCAAAATTTCGAGAAAAAAAAATCTCACAACAATCAACAATTTTGCATTACAAAGATTTACCCAGACGGTAGGCCAAAACCACACAGAGTTTGGATCCACTTCATAGCAGTATCAATCAACTTTTAAGATAATCAAAGTTTTTTACAACCACAATTAAGATACTTAAGTTATGTGAAAAACCAACCGCAACCTCTGAAAAAACCTTAAACTCAAAATTACAAAATTGCTAGTTCTTAAAAAACAAGATCTGCCATAGAAAATAAAAGTGACTTTTCAAGTAATCAAAGTTTTTTACAACCAAAATTAAGATACTTAAGTTATGTGAAAAAACAAACCGCAACCTCTGAAAAAACCTGAAACTTAAAATTACTTCCTTAAAAAGTTCTTAAAAAACAAGTTCTGCCATAGAAAATAAACCCGACTTTTCCCGAGTTTTTAAAGTCAAAATTTGGAAAAAAAAAATCTCACAAAAATAAGCATTTTTGCA
>NW_022996976.1:0-1305 GCF_900245975.1 Drosophila guanche | reverse complement strand
AAACCGCAACCTCTAAAAAAAACTTTAAACTAAAAATTACTTCCTTAATAAGTTCTTAAAAAAAAGGTTCTGCCATAGAAAATAAACCCGACTTTTCTCGAGTTTTTAAAGTAAAAATTTCGAAAACAAAAAATCTCACAACAATAAGCATTTTTGCATTTCAAAGCTTAACCGAGACGGTAGGCCAAAACCACACAGAGTTTGGATCAATTTTATAGCAGTATCAATCAACTTTTCAGATAATTAAAGTTTTTTACAACCAAAAGTAAGATATTTAAGTTATGTGAAAAAACAAAACGCAACCTCTGAAAAAACGTTAAACTAAAAATTACATCCTTAATAAGATCCTAAAAAACAAGTTCTGCCATAGAAAATAAACCCGACTTTTCCTGAGTTTTTAAAGTAAGAATATCGAAAAAAAAAATCTCACATCAATCAACATTTTTGCATTTCAAATCCTTACCCAGGCGGTAGGCCAAATCCACAAACAGTTTGGATCCATTTTATAGCAGTATCAATCAACTTTTCAGATAATCAAAGTTTTTTTCAACCAAAATTAAGATAAACAAACCGCAACCTCTGAAAAATTCTCACAACAATCAACAATTTTGCATNAAAAAAAAAATCTCACATCAATCAACATTTTTGCATTTCAAATCCTTACCCAGGCGGTAGGCCAAATCCACAAACAGTTTGGATCCATTTTATAGCAGTATCAATCAACTTTTCAGATAATCAAAGTTTTTTTCAACCAAAATTAAGATAAACAAACCGCAACCTCTGAAAAATTCTCACAACAATCAACAATTTTGCAGCTTTACCTAGAAGGTAGGCCAAAACCACACAGAGTTTGGATCCATTTTATAGCAGTATCCATCAACTTTTCAGATAATCAACGTTTTTTTACAACCACAATTAAGATACTTAAGTTATGTGAAAAAACAAACCGCAACCTCTGAAAAAACATTAAACTACAAATTACAAAATTGCTAGTTCTTAAAAAATAAGATCTGCCATAGAAAATAAAAGTTCCCGAGTTTTTAAAGTAAAAATTTCGAAAAAAAAAAAAAATATCAGAACAATCAACATTTTTGCATGTCAAATTTTTACCCAGGCGGTACGCCAAAACCAAACAGAATTTGGATCCATTTTATAGAAGTATCAATCAACTTTTCAGATAATGAAAGTTTTTTACAACCACAATTAAGATACTTAAGTTATGTGAAAAAACAAACCGCAACCTCTGAAAAAACCTGAAACTAAAAATGACATCCTTAATAAGTTCCTAAAAAACAAGTTCTGCCA
>NW_022996975.1:0-2088 GCF_900245975.1 Drosophila guanche | reverse complement strand
TTGTTTTCGAAATTTTTACTTTAAAAACTCAAAAAAAGTCGGTTTTATTTTCTATGGCAGAACTTTTTTTTAAGAACTTATTTAAAAACTCAAAAAAAGTCGGGTTTATTTTCTATGGCAGAACTTTTTTTTAAGAACTTATTAAGGAAGTAATTTTTAGTTTAAGGTTTTTTTTAGAGGTTGCGGTTTTTTTTCATAACTTAAGTATCTTTGATCTGGTAGCAAAAAACTTTGATTATCTGAAAAGTTGATTGATTCTGCTATAAAATGGATCCAAACTCTGTGTGGTTTTGGCCTACCGTCGCGGTTAAGCTTTGAAATGCAAAAATGCTTATTGTTGTGAGATTTTTTGTTTTCGAAATTTTTACTTTAAAAACTCGAGAAAAGTCATGTTTATTTTCTATGGCAGAACCTTTTTTTTAAGAACTTATTTAGGAAATAATTTTTAGTTTAAAGTTTTTTTTAGAGGTTGCGGTTTGTTTTTTTTTCATAACTTAAGTATCTTTGATCTGGTAGCAAAAAACTTTGATTATCTGAAAAGTTGATTGATTCTGCTATAAAATGGATCCAAACTCTGTGTGGTTTTGGCCTACCGTCGCGGTTAAGCTTTGAAATGCAAAAATGCTTATTGTTGTGAGATTTTTTTTTTCCAAATTTTGATTTTAAAAACTCGGGAAAAGTCGGGTTTATTTTCTATGGCAGAACTTGTTTTTTAAGAACTTATTAAGGAAGTAATTTTAAGTTTCAGGTTTTTTCAGAGGTTGCTGTTTGTTTTTTCACATAACTTAATTATCTTAATTGTGGTTGTAAAAAACTTTCATTATCTGAAAATTTGATTGATACTTCTATAAAATGGATCCAAACTCTGTGTGGTTTTGGCCTACCGTCTAGGTAAACCTTTGTAATGCAAAATTGTTGATTGTTGTGAGATTTTTTCAGAGGTTGCGGTTTGTTTATCTTAATTTTGGTTGAAAAAAAATTCGATTATCTGAAAAGTTGATTGATACTGCTATAAAATGGATCCAAACTGTTTGTGGATTTGGCCTACCGCCTGGATTTGAAATGCAAAAATGTTGATTCATGTGAGATTTTTTTTTCGATATTCTTACCTTAAAAACTCGGGAAAAGTCGGGTTTATTTTCTATGGCAGAACTTGTTTTTTAGGATCTTATTAAGGATGTAATTTTTAGTTTAAGGTTTTTTCAGAGGTTGCGTTTTGTTTTTTCACATAACTTAAATATCTTACTTTTGGTTGTAAAAAAACTTTGATTATCTGAAAAGTTGATTGATACTGCTATAAAATGGATACAAACTCTGTGTGGTTTTGGCCTACCGTCTGGGTAAAGCTTTGTAATGCAAAATTCTTGATTGTTGTGAGATTTTTTTTTCCAAATGTTGACTTTAAAAACTCGGGAAAAGTCGGGTTTATTTTCTATGGCAGAACTTGTTTTTTAGGAACTTATTAAGGATGTCATTTTTAGTTTAAGGTTTTTTCAGAGGTTGCTGTTTGTTTTTTCACATTACTTAAGTATCTTAATTTTGGTTGTAAAAAACTTTGATTATCTGAAAAGTGGATTGATACTGCTATAAAATGGATCCAAACTGTTTGTGGAGTTGGCCAACCGCCTGGGTAAGGATTTGAAATGCAAAAATGTTGATTGATGTGAGATTTTTTGTTCGATATTCTTACTTTAAAAACTCGGGCAAAAGTCGGGTTTATTTTCTATGGCAGAACTTGTTTTTTAGGAACTTATTAAGGATGTCATTTCTAGCTTAAGGTTTTTTCAGAGGTTGCGTTTTGTTTTTTCACATAACTTAAATATCTTAATTTTGGTTGTAAAAAACTTTCATTATCTGAAAAGCTGATTGATACTGCTATAAAATGGATCCAAACTCTGTGTGGTTTTGGCCTACCGTCTCGGTTAAGCTTTAAAATGCAAAAATGCTTATTGTTGTGAGATTTTTTGTTTTCGAAATTTTTACTTTAAAAACTCAAAAAAAGTCGGTTTTATTTTCTATGGCAGAACTTTTTTTTAAGAACTTATTTAAAAACTCAAAAAAAGTCGGGTTTATTTTCTATGGCAGAAC
>NW_022996974.1:0-2088 GCF_900245975.1 Drosophila guanche | reverse complement strand
ATGTAATTTTTAGTTTAAGGTTTTTTCAGAGGTTGGGGTTTGTTTTTTCACATAACTTAAGTATCATAATTTTGGTTATAAAAAACTTTGATTATCTGAAAAGTTGATTGATACTGCTATAAAATGAATCCAAATTCTGTGTGGTTTTGGCCTACCGTCTCGGAAAGACTTGGAAATGCAATAATGATGATTGTAGTGAAATTTTTTTTTTGTTTTTTTTCGAATTTTTACTTTAAAAACTCTGGAAAAGTCGGGTTTATTTTCTATGGCAGAACTTGTTTTTTAAGATATTATTAAGGATGTAACGTTTAGCTTAAGGTTTTTTCAGAGGTTGCGGTTTGTTTTTTCACATAACTTAAGTATCTTAATTTTGGTTGTAAAAAACTTTGATTATCTGAAAAGTTGATTGATACTGCTATAAAATGGATCCAAACTCTGTGTGGTTTTGGCCTACCGTCTGGGTAAAGCTTTGAAATGCAAAAATGTTGATAGTTGGAAATTTTTTTCTTCGAAATTTTGACATTAAAAACTCGGGAAAAGTCAGGTTTATTTTCTATGGCAGAACTTGTTTTTTAAGAACTTATTAAGGATGTAATTTTTAGCTTAAGGTTTTTTCAGAGGTTGCGGTTTGTTTTTTCACATAACTTAAGTATCTTAATTTTGGTTGTAAAAAACTTTGATTATATGAAAAGTTGATTGATGCTGCTATGAAGTGGATCCAAACTGTGTGTGGTTTTTGGTCTACCGTCTTGGAAATGCTTTGAAATGCAAAAATGTTGATTGTTGTGATATTTTATTTTATCGAAATTTTTACTTTAAAAACTCTGGAAAAGTCGGGTTTATTTTCTATGGCAGAACTTGTTTTTTAAAAAATTATTAAGGATGTAATTTTTAGTTTAAGGTTTTTTCAGAGGTTGGGGTTTGTTTTTTCACATAACTTAAGTATCTTAATTTTGGTTGGAAAAAACTTTGATTATCTGAAAAGTTGATTGATACTGCTATAAAATGGATCCAAACTCTGTGTGGTTTTGGCCTACCGCCTGGGTAAAGCCTTGAAATGCAAAAATGTTGATAGTTGAAATTTTTTTTTTCGAATTTTTGACTTTAAAAACTCGGGAAAAGTCAGGTTTATTTTTTATGGCAGAACTAGTTTTTTATGAACTTCTTAAGGATGTAATTTTTAGTTTAAGGTTTTTTCAGAGGTTGGGGTTTGTTTTTTCACATAACTTAAGTATCTTAATTTTGGTTGTAAAAAACTTTGATTATCTGAAAAGCTGATTGATATTGCTATAAAATGGATCCAAACTCTGTGTGGTTTTAGCCTACCGTCTCGGAAAAGCTTTGAAATGCAATAATGATGATTGTTGTGAGATTTTTTTTTTTTCGAATTTTTGACTTTTAAAACTCGGGAAAAGTCAGGTTTATTTTTATGGCAGAACTAGTTTTTTAAGAACTTATTATGGATGCAATTTTTAGCTTAATACATAACTTAATTATCTTAATTTTGGTTGTAAAAAACTTTGATTACCTGAAAAGTTGATTGATACTGCTATAAAATGGATCCAAACACTGTGTGGTTTTGACCTACCGTCTGGGTAAAGATTTGAAATGCAAAAATGTTGATAGCTGGAAATTTTTTTTTCGAAATTTTGACATTAAAAACTCGGGAAAAGTCAGGTTTATTTTCTATGGCAGAACTTGTTTTTTAAGAACTTATTAAGGATGTAATTTTTAGCTTAAGGTTTTTTCAGAGGTTGTGGTTTGTTTTTTCACATAACTTAAGTATCTTAATTTTGGTTGTAAAAAACTTTGATTATCTAAAAAGTTGATTGATGCTGCTATGAAGTGGATCCAAACTGTGTGTGGTTTTGGTCTACCGTCTTGGAAATGCTTTGAAATGCAAAAATGTTGATTGTTGTGATATTTTATTTTATCGAAATTTTGACTTTAAAAACTCGGGAAAAGTCGGGTTTATTTTCTATGGCAGAGATTGTTTTTTAAGAATTTATTAAGGATGTAATTTTTAGTTTAAGGTTTTTTCAGAGGTTGGGGTTTGTTTTTTCACATAACTTAAGTATCATAATTTTG
>NW_022996973.1:0-2090 GCF_900245975.1 Drosophila guanche | reverse complement strand
TTTGCATTTCAAAGCTTAACCGAGACGGTAGGCCAAAACCACACAGAGTTTGGATCCACTTTATAGCAGTATCAATCAACTTTTCAGATAATCAAAATTTTTTACAACCAAAATTAAGATACTTAAGTTATGTGAAAAAACGAACCGCAACCTCTGAAAAAACCCTAAACAAAAAATTACAAAATTGCTAGTTCTTAAAAAACAAGTTCTGCCATAGAAAATAAAACCAACTTTTCCCGAGTTTTTAAAGTCAAAATTTCGAAAAAAAAAAATCTCACAACAATCAACATTTTTGTATTTCAAAGCTTTTCCGAGACGGTAGGCCAAAACCACACCGAGTTTGGATCCATTTTATAGCAGAATCAATCAACTTTTCAGATAATCAAAGTTTTTTTGCAACCAGATCTAAGATACTTAAGTTAAGAAAAAAAACAAACCGCAAGCTCTAAAAAAAACCTTAAACTTAAAATAACTTCCTGAATAAGTTCTTAACAAAAAAGTTCTTCCATAGAAAACAATCCCGACTTTTCCCGAATTTTTAAAGTAAAAATTTCGAAAACAAAAAATCTCACAACAATAAGCATTTTTGCATTTCAAAGCTTAACCGAGACGGTAGGCCAAAACCACACAGAGTTTGGATCCATTTTATAGCAGTATCAATCAACTTTTC
Source organism: Drosophila guanche (assembly GCF_900245975.1). Taxonomy (NCBI): domain Eukaryota; kingdom Metazoa; phylum Arthropoda; class Insecta; order Diptera; family Drosophilidae; genus Drosophila; species Drosophila guanche. The sequence goes on along the minus strand of NW_022996973.1, from coordinate 1,420 downwards.
AGATAATTAAAGTTTTTTACAACCATAATTAAGATAGTTAAGTTATGTGAAAAAACAAACCGCAACCTCTGAAAAAACCTTAAACTTAAAATTACTTTCTTAATAAGTTCTTAAAAAACAAGTTCTGCCATAGAAAATAAACCCGAGTTTTTAAAGTCAAAATTTCGTACAAAATCCCTCACAAAAATGAACATTTTTGCATTTTAAAGCTTAACCCAGACGGTAGGCCAAACCCACACAGAGTTTGGATCCATTTTATAGCAGAATCAATCAACTTTTCAGATAATCAAAGTTTTTTACAACCAAAATTAAGATACTTAAGTTATGTGAAAAACCAACCGCAACATCTGAAAAAACCTTTAACTAAAAATTACAAAATTACTAGTTCTTAAAAAACAAGTTCTCAAAGTTCTTTACAACCAGGTCTAAGATGGTTAAGTTATGTGAAAAAACAAACCGCTACTTCTAAAAAACCTTAAACAAAAAAGTAACAATCTTTGAAAATTTTTAAAAGAAAAGTTCTTCCATAGAAAATAAACCCGACTTTTCCCGAATTTTTAAAGTCAAAATTTCGTAAAAAATACCTCACAAAAATCAACATGTTTGCATTTCAAAGCTTTACCCAGACGGTAGGCCAAAACCACACAGAGTTTGGATCCATTTTATAGCAGAATCAATAAACTTTTCAGATAATCAAAGTTTTTTTGCAACCAGATCTAAGATACTTAAGATATGAAAAAAAAAACAAACCGCAAGCTCTAAAAAAAACCTTAAACTAAAAATTACTTCCTTAATAAGTTCTTAAAAAACAAGTTCTACCATAGAAAATAAAACCAACTTTTCCCGAGTTTTTAAAGTCAAAATTTCGAAAAAAAAAATCTCACAACAATCCACACTTTTGCATTTCAAAGCTTTTCCGAGACGGTAGGCCAAAACCACACAGACTTTGGATCCACTTTATAGCAGTATCAATCAACTTTTCAGATAATCAAAATTTTTTACAACCAAAATTAAGATATTTAAGTTATGTGAAAAAACGAACCGCAACCTCTGAAAAAACCTTAAAGTAAAAATTACAAAATTGCTAGTTCTTAAAAAACAAGTTGTGCCATAGAAAATAAAACCAACTTTTCCCGAGTTTTTAAAGTCAAAATTTCGAAAAAAAAAAATTCTCACAACAATCCACATTTTTGTATTTCAAAGCTTTTCCGAGACGGTAGGCCAGAACCACACAGAGTTTGGATCCATTTTATAGCAGAATCAATCAACTTTTCAGATAATCAAAGTTTTTTTGCAACCAGATCTAAGATACTTAAGTTATGAAAAAAAAAAACCGCAAGCTCTAAAAAAAACCTTAAACTAAAAATTACTTCCTGAATAAGTTCTTAAAAGAAAAGTTCTTCCATAGAAAATAAACCCG
>NW_022996972.1:0-2091 GCF_900245975.1 Drosophila guanche | reverse complement strand
TAAGTTTGGTTGTAAAAAACTTTGATTATCTGAAAAGATGATTGATACTGCTATAAAATGGATGCAAACTGTTTGTGGTTTTGGCCTACCGCCTGGGTAAGGATTTGAAATGCAAAATTGTTGATTGATGTGAGATTTTTTTTTCGATATTTTAACTTTAAAAACTCGGGAAAAGTCGGGTTTATTTTCTACCGTTTTCGATGGCAAAACTTGTTTTTTAAGAACGAGAAATTTTGTAATTATTAGTTTTAGGTTTTTTTAGAGGTTGTGATTTGTTTTTTTCGCATAACTTAAGTATCTTAATTGTGGTTGTAAAAAGCTTTGATTATCTGAAAAGTTGATTGATACTGCTATAAAATGGATCCAAACTCTGAGTGGTTTTGGCCTACCGTCTGGGTAAAGCTTTGTAATGCAAAATTGTTGATTGTTGTGAGATTTTTTTTGTTCAAATTTTTACTTTAAAAACTCGGGAAAAGTCGGTTTTATTTTTTATGGCAGAACTTGTTTTTTTAGAACTAGCAATTTTGTAATTTTTAGTTTAAGGTTTTTTCAGAGGTTGCTATTTAATTTTCCACAAACCTTAGGTTAGTCTTAATTTTGGTTGTAAAAAACTTTGATTATCTGAAAAGTTGATTGATACTGCTATAAAATGGATCCAAACTCTGTGTGGTTTTGGCCTACCGTCTGGGTGAAGCTTTGTAATGCAAAATTGATGATTGTTGTGAGATTATTTTTTTCCAAATGTTGACTTTAAAAACTCGGAAAAAGTAGGGTTTATTTTCTATGGCAGAACTTGTTTTTTAAAAACTTATTAAGGAAGTAATTTTAAGTTTCAGGTTTTTTCAGAGGTGGCGGTTTGTTTTTTCACATAACCTAAGTATCATAATTTTGGTTGTAAAAAACTTTGATTATCTGAAAAGTTGATTGAAACTGCTATTAAATGGATCCAAACTCTGTGTGGGTTTAGCCTACCGTCTGGGTAAAGCTTTAAAATGCAAAAATTTTCACATGTGTGAGGTATTTTGTACGAAATTTTGACTTTAAAAACTCGGGTTTATTTTCTATGGCAGAACTTGTTTTTTAAGAACTTATTAAGAAAGTAATTTTAAGTTTAAGGATTTTTCAGAGGTTGCGGTTTATTTTTTCACATAACTTAAATATCTTAATTTTGGTTGTAAAAAACTTTAATTATCTGAAAAGATGATTGATACTGCTATAAAATGGATCCAAACTCTGTGTGGTTTTGGCCTACCGTCTCGGTTAAGCTTTGAAATGCAAAAATGCTTATTGTTGTGAGATTTTTTGTTTTCGAAATTTTTACTTTAAAAATTCGGGAAAAGTCGGGTTTATTTTCTATGGAAGAACTTTTCTTTTAAGAACTTATTAAGGAAGTAATTTTTAGTTTAAGTTTTTTTTTAGAGCTTGCGGTTTGTTTTTTTTTTCATAACTTAAGTATCTTAGATCTGGTTGCAAAAAAACTTTGACTATCTGAAAAGTTGATTGATTCTGCTATAAAATGGATCCAAACTCTGTGTGGTTTTGGCCTACCGTCTCGGAAAAGCTTTGAAATGCAAAAATGTTGATTGTTGTGAGATTTTTTTTTTCGAAATTTTGACTTTAAAAGTTTGGGAAAAGTCGGTTTTATTTTCTATGGCAGAACTTGTTTTTTAAGAACTAGCAATTTTGTAATTTTTAGTTTAAGGTTTTTTCAGAGGTTGTGGTTTGTTTTTTCACATAACTTAAGTATCTTAATTTTGGTTGTAAAAAATTTTGATTATCTGAAAATTTGATTGATACTGCTATAAAGTGGATCCAAACTCTGTGTGGTTTTGGCCTACCGTCTCGGAAAAGCTTTGAAATGCAAAAATGTGGATTGTTGTGAGATTTTTTTTTTTTGAAATTTTGACTTTAAAAACTCGGGAAAAGTTGGTTTTATTTTCTATGGCAGAACTTGTTTTTTAAGAACTAGCAATTTTGTAATTTTTAGTTTAAGGTTTTTTCAGAGGTTGTGGTTTGTTTTTTCACATAACTTAAGTATCTTAATTTTGGTTGTAAAAACCCTTGATTATCTGAAAAGTTGATTGATACTGC
>NW_022996971.1:0-2092 GCF_900245975.1 Drosophila guanche | reverse complement strand
CACTTCAATATTATTCGTATATAGTAACAATTATATACATATCAAACCATATAAAGTATCAGACATTGCCATCTAGGTATTTTCCCCATATCATATGTAAGGACAAATTTTAAATTGTTCATCATATGAAATATACCAAGCACGACACCACTCCCTATAAAGGTTTTCTGCCACGGCTTCCGCAAATCGGGTGATTACAATCGAGAGTGCCTCTTACCAGTCATTTGTTCTCGTATTTTAATACAAGAAACACACAAACACTTCAATATTATTCGTATATAGTAACAATTATATACATATCAAACCATATAAAGTATCAGACATTGCCATCTAGGTATTTTCCCCATATCATATGTAAGGACAAATTTTAAATTGTTCATCATATGAAATATACCAAGCACGACACCACTCCCTATAAAGGTTTTCTGCCACGGCTTCCGCAAATCGGGTGATTACAATCGAGAGTGCCCCTTAACAGTCATTTGTTCTCGTATTTTAATACAAGAAACACACAAACACTTCAATATTATTCGTATATAGTAACAATTATATACATATCAAACCATATAAAGTATCAGACATTGCCATCTAGGTATTTTCCCCATATCATATGTAAGGACAAATTTTAAATTGTTCATCATATGAAATATACCAAGCACGACACCACTCCCTATAAAGGTTTTCTGCCACGGCTTCCGCAAATCGGGTGATTACAATCGAGAGTGCCCCATAACAGTCATTTGTTCTCGTATTTTAATACAAGAAACACACAAACACTTCAATATTATTCATATATAGTAACAATTATATACATATCCAACCAAATAAAGTATCAGACATTGCCATCTAGGTATTTTCCCCATATCATATGTAAGGACAAATTTTAAATTGTTCATCATATGAAATATACCAAGCACGACACCACTCCCTATAGAGGTTTTCTGCCACGGCTTCCGCAAATCAGGTGATTACAATCGAGAGTGCCCCTTAACAGTCATTTGTTCTCGTATTTTAATACAAGAAACACACAAACACTTCAATATTATTCGTATATAGTAACAACTATACACATATCCAACCAAATAAAGTATCAGACATTGCCGGCTAGGTATTTTCCCCATTTCATATATAAAGACAAATTTAAAATTGTTCATCATATGAAATATAGCAAGCACGACACCACTCCCTATAGAGGTTTTTTGCCACGGCTTCCGCAAATCGGGTGCCTTGAATAGGGAGTGCCTCTTAGTAGTCATTTTTTCTCGTATTTTAATAAAACAAACACGCAAACACTTTAATATTATTCGTATATCGTAACAATTATATACATATCCAACCAAATAAAGTATCAGACATTGCCATCTAGGTATTTTCCCCATACCATATGTAAGGACAAATTTAAAATTTTTCATCATATGAAATATACCAAGCACGACACCACTCCCTATAGAGGTTTTTTGCCACGGCTTCCGCAAACCGGGTGATTACAATCGAGAGTGCTCCTTAACAGTCATTTGTTCTCGTATTTTAATACAAGAAACACACAAACACTTCAATATTATTCGTATATAGTAACAACTATACACATATCCAACCAAATAAAGTATCAGACATTGCAGGCTAGGTATTTTCCCCATATCATATGTAAGGAAAAATTTTAAGTTTTTCATCATATGAAATATAGCAAGCACGACACCACTCCCTATAGAGGTTTTTTGCCACGGCTTCCGCAAACCGGGTGCCTTCAATAGGGAGTGCCTCTTAGTAGTCATTTTTTCTCGTATTTTAATAAAAGAAAAACGCAAACACTTCAATATTATTCGTATATAGTAACAACTATACACATATCCAACCAAATAAAGTATCAGACATTGCAGGCTAGGCATTTTCCCCATATCATATGTAAGGACAAATTTTAAATTGTTCATCATATGAAATATACCAAGTACGACACCACTCCCTATAGAGGTTTTCTGCCACGGCTTCCGCAAATCGGGTGATTACAATCGAGAGTGCCTCTTACCAGTCATTTGTTCTCGTATATTAATACAAGAAATACACAAACACTTAAATATTATTTATATATAGTAAC
>NW_022996970.1:0-2094 GCF_900245975.1 Drosophila guanche | reverse complement strand
AAGAACTCGGGAAAAGTCGGGTTTATTTTCTATGGCAGAACGTGATTTTTAGGAACTAGCAATTTTGTAATTTTTAGTTTAAGGTTTTTTCAGAGGTTGCGGTTTGTTTTTTCCCATAACTTAAGTATCTAAGATCTGGTTGCAAAACACTTTGATTATCAGAAAAGTTGATTGATTCTGTCATAAAATGGATCCAAACTCTGTGTGGTTTTGGCCTACCGTCTGGGTAAAGCTTTAAAATGCAAAAATGCATTTTTTTCCCCAAATTTTTACTTTAAGAACTCGGGAAAAGTCGGGTTTATTTTCTATCGCAGAACTTGTTTTTTTTAAGAACTTATTAAGGATGTAGTTTTTAGTTTAAGGTTTTTTCAGAGGTTGCGGTTTGCTTTTTCCCATAACTTAAGTATCTTAATTTTGGTTGTAAAAAACTTTGATTATCTGAAAAGTTGATTGATACTGCTATAAAATGGATCCAAACTCTGTGTGGTTTTGGCCTAACGTCTCGGAAAAGCTTTGAAATGCAAAAATGTTGATTGATGTGAGATTTTTCTTTTCGATTTTTTTACTTTAAAAACTCAGGAAAACTCTATGGCAGAACTTGTTTTTTAGGAACTTATTAAGGAAGTAAGTTTTAGTTTAAGGTTTTTTCAGAGGTTGCGGTTTGTTTTCTTACATAACTTAGGTATCTTAATTTTCGATTAAAAAAATCTTTGATTATCTGAAAAGTTGTTTGATACTGCTAGAAAATGGATCCAAACTGTGTGTTTTTGGCTTACCGTCTGGGTAAGGCTTCGAAATGCACAAATGTTGACTGATGTGAGATTTTTTTTTTAAATTTTTACTTTAAAAACTCGGGAAAAGTCGGGTTTATTTTCTATAGCAGAACTTGTTTTTTATGAACTTATTAGGGATGTAATTTTTAGTTTAAGGTTTCTTCAAAGGTTGCGGTTTGTTTTTTTACATATCTTGAGTATCTTAGATCGGGTTGCAAAAAACTTTGATTATCTGAAAAGTTGATTGGGGTCGGGTTTATTTTCTATGCCAGAACTTGTTTTTTAAGAACTTATTAAGGAAGTTATTTTAAGTTTACGATTTTTTCAGAGGTTGCGGTTTGTTTTTTCACATAACTTAAGTATCTTAGATGTGGTTGTAAAAAACTTTGATTATCTGAAAAGTTGATTGATTCTGTCATAAAATGGATCCAAACTCTGTGTGGTTTTGGCCTACCGTCTAAGTAAAGCTATGAAAAGCAAAAATGTTGATTTTTGTGATGTATTTTGTACGAAATTTTGACGTTGAAAACTCGGGTTTATTTTCTATGGCAGAACTTGTTTTTTAAGAACTAATTAAGGAAGTTATTTTAAGTTTAAGGTTTTTTTAGAGGTTGCGGTTTGTTTTTTCACATAACTTAAGTATCTTAGATGTGGTTGTAAAAAACTTTGATTATCTGAAAAGTTGATTGATTCTGTCATAAAATGGATCCAAACTCTGTGTGGTTTTGGCCTACCGTCTAAGTAAAGCTTTGAAATGGAAAAATGTTGATTTTTGTGATGTATTTTGTACGAAATTTTGACTTTGAAAACTCGGTTTTATTTTCTATGGCAGAACTTGTTGTTTAAGAACTTATTAAGGAAGTAATTTTAAGTTTAAGGTTTTTTCAGAGGTTGCGGTTTGTTTTTTCACATAACTTAAGTATCTTGGATCTGGTTGCAAAAAACTTTGATTATCTGAAAAGTTGATTGATACTGCTGTAAAATGGATCCAAACTCTGTGTGGTTTTGGCCTACCGTCTGGGTAAAGCTTTAAAATGCAAAAATGTTGATTGTTGTGAAATTTTTTTTTTTCGAAATTTTGACTTTAAAAACTTGGGAAAAGTCGGTTTTATTTTCTATGGCAGAACCTGTTTTTTTAGGAACTTATTAAGGATGTAATTTTTAGTTTAAGGTTTTTTCAGAGGTTGCGGTTTGTTTTTTTACATATCTTAAGTATCTTAGATCGGGTTGCAAAAACTTTGATTATCTGAAAAGTTGATTGATACTGCTGTAAAATGGATCCAAACTCTGTGTGGTTTTGGCCTACCGTCTGAGTAAAGCT
>NW_022996969.1:0-2096 GCF_900245975.1 Drosophila guanche | reverse complement strand
GTTTTTTAAGAACTTATTAAGGAAGTAATTTTAAGTTTAAGGTTTTTCAGAGGTTGCGGTTTGTTTTTTCACATAACTTAAGTATCTTAATTTTGGTTGTAAAAAACTTTGATTACCTGATAAGTTGATTGATACTGCTATAAAATGGATCCAAACTGTATGTGGTTTTGGCCTACCGTCTGGGTAAAGCTTTAAAATGCAAAAATGTTGATTGTTGTGAGATTTTATGTATGTATGTAATTTTTAGTTTAAGGTTTTCTCAGAGGTTGCGGTTTGTTTTTTCACATAACTTAAGTATCTTAGATCTGGTTGCAAAAAACTTTTATTATCTGAAAAGTTGATTGATACTGCTATAAAATGGATCCAAACTCTGTGTGGTTTTTGGCCTACCGTCTGGGTAAAGCTTTGAAATGCAAAAATGTTGATTGTTGTGAGATCCTTTTTTCGAAATTTTGACTTTAAAAACTTGGGAAAAGTCGGTTTTAATTTCTATGGCAAAACTTGATTTTTTAGGAACTTATTAAGGATATAATTTTTGGTTTAAGGTTTTTTCAGAGGTTGCGGTTTGTTTTTTCACATAACTTAAGTATCTTAGATCTGGTTGCAAAAAACTTTGATTATCAGAAAAGTTGATTGTGGTTTTTTCAGAGGTTGCGTTTTGTTTTTTCACATAACTTAAGTATCTAAGATCTGGTTGCAAAAAACTTTGATTATCAGAAAAGTTGATTGATTCTGCTATAAAATGGATCCAAACTCTGTGTGGTTTTTGGCCTACCGTCTGGGTAAAGCTTTGAAATGCAAAAATGTTGATTGTTGTGAGATCCTTTTTTCGAAATTTTGACTTTAAAAACTTGGGAAAAGTCGGTTTTATTTTCTATGGCAAAACTTGTTTTTTTAGGAACTTATTAAGGATATAATTTTTGGTTTAAGGTTTTTTCAGAGGTTTCGGTTTGTTTTTTCACATAACTTAAGTATCTTAATTTTGGTTGTAAAAAACTTTGATTATCTGAAAAGTTGATTGATACTGCTATAAAATGGATCCAAACTGTTTGTGGTTTTGGCCTACCGTCTGGGTAAAGCTTTGAAATGCAAAAATGTTGATTGTTGTGAGATTTTTTTTTTTCGAAATTTTGACATTAAAAACTCGGGAAAAGTCGGGTTTATTTTCTATGGCAGAACTTGTTTTTTAAGAACTAACAATTTTGTAATTTTTAGTTTAAGGTTTTTTTCAGAGGTTGCGTTTTGTTTTTTCACATAACTTAAGTATCTAAGATCTGGTTGCAAAAAACTTTGATTATCAGAAAAGTTGATTGATTCTGTCATAAAATGGATCCAAACTCTGTGTGATTTTGGCCTACCGTCTGGGTAAAGCTTTGAAATGCAAAAATTTTGTTTGTTGTGAGATTTTCTGTTTTCGAAATTTTGACTTTAAAAACTCGGGAAAAGTCGGGTTTATTTTCTATGCCATAATTTGTTTTGTAAGAACTTATTAAGGAAGTAATTTTAAGTTTAAATTTTTTTCAGAGGTTGCGGTTTGTTTTTTCACATAACTTAAGTACTTTTCGTTGTAAAAAACTTTGATTATCTGAAAAGTTGATTGATATATAAAATGGATCCAAAGTCTGTGTGGTTTTGGCTTACCGTCTCGGAAATCTTTTGAAATACAAAAATGTGGATTGTTGTGAGATTTTTGTTTCGAAATTTTTACTTTAAAAACTCGGGAAAAGTCGGGTTTATTTTCTATGCCAGAACTTGTTTTTTTAAGAACTAGCATTTTTGTAATTTTTAGTTTAAGGGTTTTTCAGAGGTTGCGGTTTGTTTTTTCACATAACTTAAGTATCTAAGATCTGGATGCAAAAAACTTTGTTTATCAGAAAAGTTGATTGATTCTGCTATTAAATGGATCCAAACTCTGTGTGATTTTGGCCTACCGTCTGGGTAAAGCTTTGAAATGCAAAAATGTTGATTTTTGTGAGGTATTTTGTACGAAATGTTGACTTTAAAAACTTGGGAAAAGTCGGTTTTATTTTCTATGGCAGAACTTGTTTTTTAAGAACTTATTAAGGAAGTAATTTTAAGTTTAAGGTTTTTCAGAG
>NW_022996968.1:0-2097 GCF_900245975.1 Drosophila guanche | reverse complement strand
TCAATAAAAATCTCACAACAACCAACATTTTTGCATTTCAAAGCTTTACTCAGATGGTAGGCCAAAACCACACACAGTTTGGATCAATTTTTTAGCAGTATCAATCAACTTTTAGATAATCAAATTTTTCTGCAACCATATCTTAGATTCTTAAGTTAACTAAAAAAACCAACCGTCACTTCCTAAAAAACCCTATTCCAATAATGACATCTTTAATAAGTTCCTAAAAAAAAGTTCTGCCATAGAAAATAAACCCGACTGTTCCCGAGTTTTTAAAGTCAATATTTCGACAATAAAAATCTCACAACAACCAACATTTTTGCATTTCAAAGCTTTACCCAGACGGTAGGCCAAAACCACACACAGTTTGGATCCATTTTTTAGCAGTATCAATCAACTTTTTAGATAATCAAAGTTTTTTGCAACCAGATCTAAGATACTTAAGTTATGTGAAAAAACAAACCGCTACTTCTAAAAAAACCTTAAACTAAAAATGACATCTTTAATAAGTTCCTAAAAAAAAGTTCTGCCATAGAAAATAAACCCGACTGTTCCCGAGTTTTTAAAGTCAATATTTCGACAATAAAAATCTCACAACAACCAACATTTTTGCATTTCAAAGCTTTACCCAGACGGTAGGCCAAAACCACACACAGTTTGGATCCATTTTTTAACAGTATCAATCAACTTTTTAGATAATCAAAGTTTTTTGCAACCAGATCTAAGATACTTAAGTTATGTGAAAAAACAAACCGCAACCTCTGAAAAAACCTTAACCTAAAAATTACATCTTTAATAAGTTCCTAAAAAAAGTTCTGCCATAGAAAATAAACCCGACTGTTCCCGAGGTTTTAAAGTGAATATTTCGACAATAAAAATCTCACAACAATCAACATTTTTGAATTTCAAAGCTTTACCCAGGCGGTAGGCCAAACCCACACACAGTTTGGATCCATTTTGTAGCAGTATCAATCAACTTTTTAGATAATCAAAGTTTTTTGCAACCAGATCTAAGATACTTAAGTTATGTGAAAAAACAAACCGCTACTTCTAAAAAAACCTTAAACTAAAAATGACATCTTTAATAAGTTCCTAAAAAAAAGTTCTGCCATAGAAAATAAACCCATATGTTCCCGAGCTCTTAAAGTCAATATTTCGACAATAAAAATCTCACAACAACCAACATTTTTGCATTTCAAAGCTTTACCCAGACGTTAGGCCAAAACCACATACAGTTTGGATCAATTTTTTAGAAGTATCAATCAACTTTAAGATAATCAAAGGTTTTTCAAACCAGATCTAAGATACTTAAGTTATGTGAAAAAACAGACCGCAAACTCTGAAAAAACCTTAAACTAAAAATTACATCTTTAATTAGTTCCTAAAAAAAGTTCTAACATAGAAAATAAACCCGACTGCTCCCGAGTTTTTAAAGTCAATATTTCGACAATAAAAATCTCACAACAACCAAAATTTTTGCATTTCAAAGCTTTACCCAGACGGTAGGCCAAAACCACACACAGTTTGGATCCATTTTTTAGCAGTATCAATCAACTTTTTAGATAATCAAAGTTTTTTGCAACTAGATCTAAGATACTTAAGTTATGTGAAAAAACAAACCGATACTTCTAGAAAAACCTTAAACTAAAAATGACATCTTTAATAAGTTCCTAAAATAAAGTTCTGCCATAGAAAATAAACCCTAATGTTCCCGAGTTCTTAAAGTCAATATTTCGACAATAAAAATCTCACAACAACCAACATTTTTGCATTTCAAAACTTTACCCAGACGGTAGGCCAAAACCACACACAGTTTCGATCAATTTTTTAGCATTATCAATCAACTTTAAGATAATCAAAGTTTTTTTGCAACCAGATCTAAGATACTTAAGTTATGGGAAAAAACAGACCGCAACCTCTGAAAAAACCTTAAACTAAAAATGACATCTTTAATAAGTTCCTAAAAAAAAGTTCTGCCATAGAAAATAAACCCTAATGTTCCCGAGTTCTTAAAGTCAATATTTCGACAATAAAAATCTCACAACAACCAACATTTTTGCATTTCAAAGCTTTACCCAGACGGTAGGCCAAAACCAC
>NW_022996967.1:0-2099 GCF_900245975.1 Drosophila guanche | reverse complement strand
GAACTGTGAATGACGAACCAGTCTACTCGAAATTATACCCCTACCCTATGGGAGCAGCAGACTTCGTTAACAAAGAAGTCAAAGAACTGCTGAAGGACGGCATAATCAGGCCATCTAGGTCGCCATACAACAGCCCAATTTGGGTTGTAGACAAAAAGAAATCTGACGTCAAAGGCAACAGGAAAAAGCGGCTGGTAATCGACTTCAGAAAACTGAACGAGCGAACAATTGCCGATCGATACCCTATGCCGAGCATACCCATGATTCTAGCGAACTTGGGAAAGGCAAGATTTTTTACTACCCTAGATCTAAAATCAGGGTACCACCAGATATACATGGCGGAAAAAGACCGTGAAAAACTTCGTTTTCAATTAACGGAGGGAAATACGAGTTTTGCCGGTTACCCTTTGGACTAAAGAATGCTGGGAGCATTTTCCAAAGGGCAATCGACGATGTTCTACGAGAACAAATTGGGAAAATATGTTATGTCTATGTAGATGATGTAATAATTTTTTCCGAAAACGAAAATGATCACGTTAAACACATCGACACAGTGCTAAAACGCCTCTGCGATGCAAACATGAGAGTGGCGCCAGAAAAGACAAAGTTCTTTAAAGAAAGCGTAGAGTTCTTAGGCTTCATAGTTACCAGGGGAGGAGCCAAGACCGACCCAGAAAAAGTAAGGGCAATAAGGGAATACACTGAACCCAAAACACTGTTCAGCCTCAGGTCCTTCCTCGGGCTGGCCAGCTATTACAGGAGCTTTGTCAGAGATTTCGCGACAATAGCGAGACCCTTAACCGCATTACTCAAAGGAGAAAATGGCACAGTCAGCAAACACATGTCCAAGAAAGTTGCGATTCAGTTCGGTGAAACGCAACGCAACGCATTCGACCGTCTGCGAAACATTTTGGCGTCAGAGGACGTCATCCTTACATACCCTGATTTCAAACTACCCTTTGATCTAACTACCGATGCCTCAGCAAGCGGCATTGGGGCGGTCCTGTCCCAAAACGGCAGGCCAATCACAATGATCTCGCGAACACTAAAAGATTGTGAAGTAAACTACGCCACAAACGAAAGGGAATTGTTGGCAATTGTATGGGCTATAGGGAAGTTACAAAATTACTTATACGGTACCAAGGAAGTAAGAATCTTTACCGATCACCAGCCCTTCACATTTGCTGTGTCCGATAGGAACACAAATGCCAAAATCAAACGGTGGAAAGCCTTTATAGAGGAACATAACGCTAAGGTCAAGATGTTTGGCCCATTCCTTTTGAAGCACCGGCTGCGGAACAGGTCTGTTTTGTAATTATTGGATGTGCTTCTCGGAGTCAGGCTACGACGGTGCCACGTGTCGCGCGAGAGAGACAGAATGTGTCACCTTTGGTGCCTATTCGGGGAGTTGACAAAGTCTTTGGTTTATTAAGATCTTCTTCGATCGGTCGGAGATTGGCGAAACTTCATAATTTTCGGCGGAAAAACCCGCCACTTGATTCACTTCAACGATAAGGACTCACTAATTAAGTCAGTAAAGGAGGTGGTCAATTCCAAGGTCGTGAATGCAATCCACTGTGATCTTCCGACTTTAGCTACCCTCCAACATGCTCTGGTGCTGGAGTTTCCCGCAACCAAGTTCTGGCATTGCAAAAACTTCGTGTTGCTATAGTGTCTACGTTCGCTCGTCCGACTTTTAATTACAGCCGAACACAATCGCGCCCATAGGGCAGCCCAAGAAAATGTTAAGCAGGTCCTTCGTGACTACTATTTCCCGAAAATGACCAAACTTGCTAACGAGGTGGTTATGAACTGCAGAGTCTGCACCAAGGCAAAGTATAACAGACACCCAAAAAAACAAGCTGGGGGTCACCCCTGTTCCGTCATACGCCGGAGAAATGCTGCACATTGATATATTCTCCACAGACAAGAAACTTTTTTTGACCTGCATCGACAAGTTCTCAAAGTTTGCCATCGTACAGCCCCTCTCTTCCAGGGCTATAGTAGAGGTACGAGCCCTCATTATACAATTGATAAATTTTTACCCGAATACCAAGACCATATATTGTGACAATGAGCCTTCCTTCAACTCCGAAACA
>NW_022996966.1:0-2101 GCF_900245975.1 Drosophila guanche | reverse complement strand
TAATTTTTAGTTTAAGGTTTTTTCAGAGGTTGCGGTTTGTTTTTTTACAAAACTTAAGTATCTTAGATCTGGTTGCAAAAAACTTTGATTATCTGAAAAGTTGATTGATACTGCTATAAAATGCATCCAAACTGTTTGTGGTTTTGGCCTACCGTCTGGGTAAAGCTCTGAAATGCAAAAATGTTGATTATTGTGAGATTTTTTGTTTTCGAAATTTTTATTTTAAAAACTCGGGAAAATTCGGGTTTATTTTCTATGCCAGAATTTGTTTTTTTAGGAATTTATTAAGGAGGTAAGTTTTAGTTTAAGGTTTTTTCAGAGGTTACTCTGTGTGGTTTTGGTCTACCGTCTTGGAAAAGCTTTAAAATGCAAAAATGTTGATTGTTGTGAGATTTTTTTTTTCCAAATTTTGACTTTAAAAACTCGGGAAAAGTCGGGTTTATTTTCTATGGCAGAACTTGTTTTTTTAGGAACTTATTAAGGAGGTAAGTTTTAGTTTGATGTTTTTTCAGAGGTTGCGGTTTGTTTTTCACATAACTTAAGTATCTTAATTTTGGTTGTAAAAAACTTTGATTAGCTGAAAAGTTGATTGATACTGCTATAAAATGCATCCAAACTGTTTGTGGTTTTGGCCTACCGTCTGGGTAAAGCTATGAAATGCAAAAATGTTGATTGTTGTGAGATTTTTTGTTTTCGAAATTTGTATTTAAAAAACTCGGGAAAAGTCGGGTTTATTTTCTATGCCAGAATTTGTTTTTTAAGAACTTATTAAGAAAGTAATTTTAAGTTTAAGGTTTTTTCGGAGGTTGCGGTTTGTTTTTTCACATAACTTAAGTATCTTACATCTGGTTGCAAAAAACTTTGATTATCTGAAAAGTTTATAAATTGTGCTATAAAATGGATCCAAACTTTGTGTGGTTTTGGCCTACCGTCTGGGTAAAGCTTTGAAATGCAAAAATGTTAATTTTTTGTGAGGTATTTTTTTTTTTAATCAGTTTTTTCAGAGGTTGCGGTTTGTTTTTTCACATAACTTAAGTATCTCAATTTTGGTTGTAAAAAATTATGATTATCTGAAAAGTTGATTGATAATTCTATAAAATGGATCCAAACTGTTTGTGGTTTTGGTCTACCGTCTCGGAAAAGCTTTGAAATGCAAAAATGTTGATTGTGTGAGATTTTTTTGTTTTTTAATCAATTTTTTCAGAGGTTGCTGTTTGTTTTTTCACTTAACTTAAGTCTCTTAATTTTGGATGTAAAAGACTTTGATTATCTGAAAAGTTGATTGATACTAATATAAAATGGATCCAAACTCTGTGTGGTTTTGGCCTACCGTCTGGGTAAATCATTGAAATCCAAAAATGTTGATTTTTGTAAGGTATTTTATAATAAATTTTGACTATAAAAATTCGGGAAAAGTCGGGTTTATTTTCTATGGCAGAACTTTTCTTTAAAGAATTTTCTAAGTTTGTACTTTTTTGTTTAAGGTTTTTAAGAAGTAGCGGTTTGATTTTTCACATAAGTTAAGTATCTTAAATCTGGTTGTATAGAACTTTGATTGTCTGAAAAGCTTATTGATGCAGATAAAAAGTGAATACAAACAGTTTGTGGTTTTGCCTTACCGTCTTGGAAATATACACCTTCGACCACCTTTTTGTAAGGTATTTTTTACGAAATTTTGACTTTAAAAACTCGGGAAAAGTCGGGTTTATTTTCTATGGCAGAAGTTTCCTTTTCAGAATTTTCAAATTTTTATTTTTTTGTTAAGGATTTTTTAGAGGAAGTGGTTTCTTTTTTCACATAGCTTAAGTATCTTAGATCTGGTTGCAAAAAACTTTGATTATCTGAAAAGTTGATTGATACTGCTATAAAATGGATCCAATCTCTGTGTGGTTTTGGCCTACCGTCTGGGTAAAGCTTTGAAATGCAAAAATGTTGATTTTTGTGAGGTATATTTTACGAATTTTTGACTTTAAAAACTCGGGAAAAGTCGGGTTTATTTTCTATGGCAGAACTTGTTTTTTAAGAACTTATTAAGGAAGTAATTTTAATTTTAAGGTTTTTTTCAGAGGTTGCTGTTTGTTTTTTCACATAACTTAAGTAT
>NW_022996965.1:0-2101 GCF_900245975.1 Drosophila guanche | reverse complement strand
CCCCCCCTCACGCAGCTTATATTTGTTTTATACCCGGTACTCGAAGAGTAAATAGGTTATATTGTATTTGTGCACAAAGTTAATGTATGTAACACACAGAAGGAATCGTTTCCGACCCCATAAAGTGTATATATTCTTGATCACCATCAATAGCCGAGTCGATTGAGCCCTGTCTGTCCGTCCGTCTGTGCTTCCGTCTGTCCGTCCGTCTTGTTGAGCACCTGAATCTCAGAGACTATAAAAGCTAGAGCTACCAAATTTTGCATTCAGACTTCTGTATACTCACACTGTTACAAGTGTATTTAAAAAATGTGCCCCGCCCCCGCAAAAGGGCGAAAACCTCCCAAATCTGCAATTTTAAAGATAAAAGAAAACTAAAAACGCCATTCTGTAGGGAATGGTCATATCTATCAGATCAATAAATTGGATCATTATTATAGCCAGAAAGAAGAAATTAATTAGCAGTGGCTTAACCCACACTGTCCTGCAGCTTTTGTTGTTCTTTTCACATTCTCTCATTCACACTCTGCTTCACTCGGCCTCTGCCTCTGCCGACTTTAAACCACCCCCCCCACCCCCCTCACGCAGCTTATATTTGTTTTATACCCGGTACTCGAAGAGTAAATAGGGTATATTGTATTTGTGCACAAAGTTAATGTATGTAACACAAAGAAGGAATCGTTTCCGACCCCATAAAGTGTATATTTTCTTGATCACCATCAATAGCCGAGTCGATTGAGCCCTGTCTGTCTGTCCGTCTGTCCGTCCGTCTGTCCGTCCGTCTGTCCGTCCGTCTTGTTGAGCACCTGAATCTCAGAGACTATATTCTGTAGGGAATGGCCATATCTATCAGATCACCAAATTGGGATCCGATTGGATTATTTTTATAGCCAGTGTAACGAACCCTTTTTCCGGGTCTCGTGACCTGTGCTGGGCTGACTCAGCGGGAAATTGGGTGGTTGCAACGAATTTATATTGTTGCGCACCCTCGCGCACCGCCGTTCGCACCTCCTGGGACACAAACGGACCGATCACGGCTCCCTGTGGACCCTGCCAGCCGGGCCCTGGTTGTCGAGGCTGTTGCTGTTGTTGCTGCCGCTGCTGCTGCTGCTGCTGCTGCTGACGCTGCTGCTGCTGCTGACGCTGCTGCTGCTGCTGCTGATGCTGCTGCTGATGCTGCTGATGCTGCTGCTGCTGCTGCTGACGCTGCTGCTGCTGATGCTGCTGCTCCAGTGCTGTCGGCACCCACTGCGCCGCTTCCGTGGTCCCTTCCATGGGCTCTCCTGCTCCCCACATGGCCTCTTCTTCCTCCTCGGCTTGCCGCAGCCGCTCCTCCCAGCTCACCTCGGCCTGCGGTGGCCGCACCTCTGGCGCCTTCTCCGCACTCATTGTGCACTCGGTCGTGGGCGTAGGTGTGGGCGTGGGTGTCGGCTCCCTCCTCCTCTTTGGTGACGGTGGGCCTGCCTCGTGTTCCCTTCTCCGCACTCGGGCCTCCCGCTCCACCAGGGCCTTCTCTCTGGCCTCCACCCACCTTTTCTTCACCGCGATGTTCCTTAGGAGGCACTGGGTGCGGCCCTTCGCCTCCCTCTTCAGCACCCGAGCCTCCCGCTCAGTCAGCTCCTTCTCTTTGGCCATCGCCCACTTCTTTTTCGCGACAATGCCCTCCAAGAAGTGCCGGGTGCGGGCCCTTTCCTCAGGTGTGAGGAAGTTCCAACGGTCCCTCACGGTGCTGGGTCCCCGCGGCGTCTCCCCGTACTTCGCCCCGCCGTGCCTCCACTCCTCCGATTGCGCACCTGGCGCCCCAGCTCCCCTTGTTTGGGTTCCGGCTGCCAGTCCACGATGACGACGTCATCCTCGCTCTGGCTTTCCACCGGCGACACCACCGGGCTTGCCGTTGAGCATGCCGATGGAGCAGGCGAAACGTAAGGCGACGCCATTACCTGCAGCACGGGAGAGTTACTTCGCCGACCGCACTCGTCTCCACGCATGGGCACGGTCGCCTCATGCTGACGGTGCACGTCGACGTCGTAGTCTCCGTACCGCAGCCGTTCCTCCTGGTCCTCCACAAATTTCTGCACGTGTGCCATTTTTTTGCTTTTAT
>NW_022996964.1:0-2102 GCF_900245975.1 Drosophila guanche | reverse complement strand
GTTGCAAAAAACTTTGATTGTCTAAAAAGTTGACTGATACTGCTATAAAATGGATCCAAACTCTGTGTGGTTTTGGCCTACCGTCTGGGTAAAGCCTTGAAATGCAAAAATGTTGATTTTTGTGAGGTATTTTGTACGAAATTTTGACTTTAAGAATTCGGGAAAAGTCGGGTTTATTTTCTATGGCAGAACTTTTTTTTTAAGAGATCATTAAGAAAGTAATTTTTAGTTTAAGGTTTTTTCAGAGGTTGCGGTTTGTTTTTTTACATAACTTAAATATCTAAGATCTGGTTGTAAAGAACTTTGATTGTCTGAAAAGTTGATTGATACTGCTGTAAAGTGGATACAAACTCTGTGTGGTTTTGGGCTACCGTCTGGGTACAGCTTTAAAATGCAAAAATGTTGATTTTTGTGAGGTATTTTGTACCAAATTTTGACTTTAAAAATTCGGGAAAAGTCGGGTTTATTTTCTATGGCAGAACTTTTTTTTTTTGAGAGATTATTAAGAAATTAATTTTTTTTTAAGGTTTTTTAGAAGTAGCGGTTTGTTTTTTCACATAATTTAAGTATCTTAGATCTGGTTGTAAAGAACTTTGATTGTCTGGAAAGCTGATTGATGCAGATAAAAAGTGAATGTAAACTGCTTCTGGTTGTGACCCACCGTCTGGGTAATATAAAGCTTTAAAATGTAAAAATGTTGATTTTTGTGAGGTATTTTTTTCGAAAATTTGATTTTAAAACCTGGAAAAAGGTGGGATTATTTCAATGGCAAAACTTTTTTTTTAGGAACTTATTAAGTATGTTATTTTTTGTTTACGGTTTTTTCAGAGGTAGCGGTTTGTTTTTTCATATAACTAAAGTATCGTAGATCTGGTTGTAAAGAACTTTGATTATCTGAAAAGTTGATTGATACTGCCATAAAGTGGATCCAAACTCTGTGTGGTTTTGGCCTACCGTCTGAGCAAAGCTTTTAAATGCAAAAATGTTGATTTTTGTGAGGTATTTTTTACGAAATTTGGACTTTTAAAACTCGGGAAGAATCGGGCTTATTTTCTATAGCAGAACTTTTTTTTTAGGAATTTATTAAGAAAGTAATTTTTTGTTGAAGGTTTTTTCAGAGGTAGCGATTTGTTTTTTCACATAACTTAAGTATCTTATTTTGGCTGTAAAAAACTATGATTATCTGAAAAGTGGATTGATACTGCTATAAAATGGAACCAAACTCTGTGTGGGTTTTGCCTACCTTCTGAGTAAAGCTTTGAACTGCAAAAATTTTGATTGTTGAGAGATTTTTTTTTTTTTTCGAAACTTGTACTTTAAAACCTCGGGAAAAGTCGGGTTTATTTTCTATGGCAGAACTTGTTTTTTAAGAACTTATTAAGGATGTAATTTTTATTTTAAGGTTTTTTCAGAGGTTGCGATTTGTTTTTTGACATAACTTAAGTATCTTAATTTTGGTTGCAAAAAACTTTGATTATCTAAAAAGTTGATTAATACCACTATAAAATGGATCCAAACTCTGTGTGGTTTTGGCCCACCGTCTGGGTAAAGCCTTTAAATGCAAAAATTTTGATTTTTGTGAGGTATTTTGTACGAAATTTTGACTTTAAGAATTCGGGAAAAGTCGGGTTTATTTTCTATGGCAGAACTTTTTTTTAAGAGATTATTAAGAAAGTAATTTTTAGTTTAAGGTTTTTTCAGAGGTTGCGGTATGTTTTTTTACATATCTTAAGTATCGAAGATCTGGTTGTAAAGAACTTTGATTATCTGAAAAGTTGATTGATACTGCTATAAAGTGGATCCAAACTCTGTGTGGTTTTGGCCTACCGTCTGGGTAAAGCTTTGAAATGCAAAAATGTTGATTTTTGTGAGGTATTTTGAACCAAATGTTGACTTTGAAAATTCGGGAAGAGTCGGGTTTATTTTCTATGGCAGAACTTTTCTCTTAAGAATTTTCAAAGTTTGTACTTTTTTGTTTAAGGTTTTTAAGAGGTGGCGGTTTGTTTTTTCACATAACTTAAGTAGGTTAGGTTAGGTTGGGTTGAGGCGGCTGTCGGGGTTGTCAGAGACCCGACACACCTAGGCCGGTTTCGGCCCATTGT
>NW_022996963.1:0-2103 GCF_900245975.1 Drosophila guanche | reverse complement strand
TGCAAAAATGTTGATTTTTGTGAGGTATTTTGTACGAAATTTTGACTTTAAAAACTCGGGTTTTTTTCTATGGCAGAACTTGTTTTTTAAGAACTTATTAAGGAAGTAGTTTTAATTTTAAGGTTTTTTCAGAGGTTGCGGTTTGTTTTTTCACATAACTTAAGTATCCTAATTTTGGTTGTAAAAAACTTTGATTATCTGAAAAGTTGATTGCTACTGCTCTAAAATGGATCCAAACTCTGTGTGGTTTTGGCCTACCGTCTGGGAAAAGCTTTGAAATGCAAAAATGTGGATTGTTGTGAGATTTTTTGTTGTTGAAATTTTGACTTTAAAAACTCGGGAAAAGTTGGTTTTATTTTCTATGGCAGAACTTGTTTTTTAAGAACTAGTAACTTTGTAATTTTTAGTTTAAGGTTTTTTCAGAGGTTGTGGTTTCTTTTTTTACATAACTTAAGTATCTTAATTTTGGTTGTAAAAAACTTTGATTATCTGAAAAGTTGATTGATACTGCTATAAAGTGGATCCAAACTGTGTGGTTTTGGCCTACCGTCTCGGAAAAGCTTTGAAATGCAAAAATGTTGATTGATGTGAGATTTTTTTTTCGATATTTTTACTTTAAAAACTCGGGAAAAGTCTTGTTTATTTTCTATGGCAGAACTTGTTTTTTAGGAACTTATTAAGGATGTAATTTTTAGTTTAAGGTTTTTTCAGAGGTTGCGGTTTGTTTTTTTACATAAGTTAAGAATCTGAATTTTGGTTGTAAAAAATTTTGATTATCTGAAAAGTTGATTGATACTGCTATAAAGTGGATCCAAACTCTGTGTGGTTTTGGCCTACCGTCTCGGAAAAGCTTTGAAATGCAAAAATGTGGATTGTTGTGAGATTTTTTTTTCGAAGTTTTGACTTTAAAAACTCGCGAAAAGTTGGTTTTATTTTCTATGGCAGAACTTGTTTTTTTAAGAACTAGCAATTTTGTAATTTTTAGTTTAAGGTTTTTTCAGAGGTTGCGGTTCGTTTTTTCACATAACTTAAGTATCTTAATTTTGTTTGTAAAAAACTTTGATTATATGAAAAGTTGATTGATACTACTATAAAATGGATCCAAACTGAGTGGTTTTGGCCTACCGTCTGGGTAAAGCTTTGAAATGCAAAAATGTTGATTGATGTGAGATTTTTTTTTCGATATTTTTACTTTAAAAACTCGGGAAAAGTCGGGTTTATTTTCTATGGCAGAACTTGTTTTTTAGGAACTTATTAAGGAAGTAATTTTTAGTTTAAGGCTTTTTCAGATGTTGCGGTTGGTTTTTCACATAACTTAAGTATCTTAATTTTGGCTGTAAAAAACTTTGATTATCTGAAAAGTTGATTGATACTGCTATAAAATGGATCCAAACTGTTTGGTATTGGCCTACCGTCTGGGTAAAGCTTCGAAATGCAAAAATGTTGATTGATGTGAGATTTTTTTTTTTCGATATTTTTACTTTAAAAACTCGGGAAAAGTCGGGTTTATTTTCTATGGCAGAACTTGTTTTTTAGGAACTTATTGAGGATGTAATTTTTAGTTTACGGTTTTTTCAGAGGTTGCGGTTTGTTTTTTCACATAACTTAAGAATTTGTATTTTGGTTGTAAAAAATTTTGATTATCTGAAAAGTTGATTGATACTGCTATATAATGGATCCAAACTCTGTGTGGTTTTGGCCCACCGTCTCGGAAAAGCTTTGAAATGCAAAAATGTTAATTGAGGTGAGATTTTTTTTTTTTCGAAATTTTTATTTTAAAATTTGGGAAAAGTCGGTTTTATTTTCTATGGCAGAACTTGTTTTTTAGGAACTTATTAAGGATGTAATTTTTAGTTAAGGGTTTTTTCAGAGGTTGCGGTTTGTTTTTTCACATAACTTAAGTATCTTAATTTTTGTTGTAAAAAACTTTGATTATCTGAAAAGTTGATTGATACTGCTATATAATGGATCCAATCTGTGTGGTTTTGGCCTACCGTCTGGGTAAAGCTTTGAAATGCAAAAATGTTGATTGATGTGAGATTTTTTTTTCGATATTTTTACTTTAAAAACTCGGGAAAAGTCGGGTTTATTTTCTATGGCAGA
>NW_022996962.1:0-2104 GCF_900245975.1 Drosophila guanche | reverse complement strand
AAAAACCTTAAACTTAAAATAACTTCCTTAATAAGTTCCTAAAAAAACAAGTTCTGCCATAGAAAATAAAAACAGACTTTTCCTAAGTTTTTAAAGTCAAAAATTCGTAAAAAATACCTCACAAAAATCAACATTTTTGCATTTCAAAGCTTTACCCAGACGGTAGGCCAAACCCACACAGAGTATGGATCCATTTTATAGCAGTATCAATCAACTTTTCAGATAATCAAAGTTTTTTATAACCAGATCTGAGATACTTAAGTTATGTGAAAAAACCAACCGCAACCTCTGAAAAAACCTTAAACTTAAAATAAATTCCTTAATAAGTTCTTAAAAAACAAGTTCTGGCATGGAAAATTAACCCGACTTTTCCTGAGTTTTTTAAGTCAAAAATTCGTAAAAAATACCTCACAAAAATCAACATTTTTGCATTTCAAAGCTTTACCCAGACGGTAGGCCAAACCCACACAAAGTTTGGATCCATTTTATAGCAGTATCAATCAACTTTTCAGATAATCCAGATTTTTTACAACGAAAATTAAGATACTTAAGTTATGTGAAAAAACAAACCGCAACCTCTGAAAAAACCTTAAACTTAAAATTACTTCCTTAATAAGTTTTAAAAAAAAAACAAGTTCTGGCATAAAAAATAAACCCGACTTTTCCCGAGTTTTTAAAGTCAAAATTTCGAAAACAAAAAATCTCACCACAATCAACATTTTTGCATTTCAAAGGTTTACCCAGACGGTAGGCCAAAACCACACAGAGTTTGGATCCATTTTATACCAGTGTCAATAAACTTTTCAGATAATCAAAGTTTTTTTGCAACCAGATCTAAGATACTTAAGTTATGTGAAAAAAACAAACCGCAACCTCTGAAAAAACAATAAACTTAAAATTACTTCCTTAATAAGTTCTTAAAAAACAAGTTCTGCCATCAAAAATAAACCCGACTTTTCCCGAGTTTTTAAAGTCAAAAATTCGTACAAAATACCTCACAAAAATCAACATTTTTGCATTTCAAAGCTTTACCCAGACGGTAGGCCAAAACCACACAGATTTTGGATCCATTTTATAGCAGTATCAATCAACTTTTCAGATAATCAAAGTTTTTTACAACGAAAATTAAGATACTTAAGGTATGTGAGAAAACAAACCGCAACCTCTGAAAAAACCTTAAACTAAAAATTACAAAAATGATAGTTCTTAAAAATCAAGTTCTGGCATAGAAAATAAAACCGACTTCTCCCGAGTTTTTAAAGTAAAAATTTCGAAAAAAAATTTCACAACAATCCACATTTTTGCATTTCAAAGCTTTACCCAGACGGTAGGCCAAAACCACACAGAGTTTGGATCCATTTTACAGCAGAATCAATCAACTTTTCTGATAATCAAAGTTTTTTGCAACCAGATCTTAGATACTTAAGTTATGTGAAAAAACAAACCGCAACCTCTGAAAAAAACCTTAAACTTAAAATTACTTCCCTAATAAGTTCTTAAAAAACAAGTTCTGGCATACACAGATTTTGGATCCATTTTATAGAAGTATCAATCAACTTTTCAGATAATCAAAGTTTTTTACAACGAAAATTAAGATACTTAAGTTATGTGAGAAAACAAACCGCAACCTCTGAAAAAACCTTAAACTAAAAATTACAAAAATGCTAATTCTTAAAAAACAAGTTCTGGCATAGAAAATAAAACCGACTTCTCCCGAGTTTTTAAAGTAAAAATTTCGAAAAAAAAATCTCACAACAATCCACATTTTTGCAATACAAGGCTTTACCCAGACGGTAGGCCAAAACCACACAGAGTTTGGATCCATTTTATAGCAGTATCAATCAACTTTTCAGATAATCAAAGTTTTTTTGCAACCAGATCTAAGATACTTAAGTTATGTGAAAAAACAAACCGCAACCTCTGAAAAAACAATAAATTTAAAATTACTTTCTTAATAAGTTCTTAAAAAACAAGTTCTGCCATAAAAAATAAACCCGACTTTTCCCGAGTTTTTAAAGTCAAAAATTCGTACAAAATACCTCACTAAAATCAACATTTTTGCATTTCAAAGCTTTACCCAGACGGTAGGCCAAAACCACACAGA
>NW_022996961.1:0-2105 GCF_900245975.1 Drosophila guanche | reverse complement strand
TAAAAACTTTGATTATCTGAAAAGTTGATTGATACTGCTATAAAATGGATCCAAACTGTTTGTGGTTTTGGCCTACCATCTCGGAAAAGCGTTGAAATACAAAAATGTTGATTGTTGTGATATTTTTGGTTTTCGAAATTTTTACTTTAAAAACTCGGGTTTATTTTCTATGGCAGAACTTGTTTTTTAAGAACTAGGCAAGTAAGTAATTTTAAGTAAAGCTTTAGGTAAAGGTAAATCTTTAAAATGCAAAAATGTTGATTGTTGTGAGATTTTTGGCGTTCTATGGCAGAACGTGTTTTTTAGGAACTAGCAATTTTTTAATTTTTAGTTTAAGGTTTTTTCAGAGGTTGCGGTTTGTTTTTTTCCCATAACTTAAGTATCTAAGATCTGGTTGCAAAACACTTTGATTATCAGAAAAATTGATTGATTCTGCTATAAAATGGATCCAAACTCTGTGTGGTTTTGACCTTCCATCTAAGTAAAGCTTTGAAAAGCAAAAATGTTGATTTTTGTGATGTATTTTGTACGAAATTTTGACTTTGAAAACTCGGGTTTATTTTCTATGGCAGAACTTCTTTTTTAAGAACTTATTAAGGAGGTTATTTTAAGTTTAAGGTTTTTTCAGAGGTTGCGGTTTGTTTTTTCACATAACTTAAGTATCTTAATTTTGGTTGTAAAAAACTTTGATTATCTGAAAAGTTGATTGATACTGCTATAAAATGGATCCAAACTCTGAGTGGTTTTGGCCTACCGTCTGGGTAAAGCTTTGTAATGCAAAATTGTTGATTGTTGTGAGATTTTTTTTGTTCAAATTTTGACCTAAAAAAACTCGAGAAAAGTCGGGTTTATTTTCTATGGCAGAACTTGTTTTTTAAGAACTAGCAATTTTGTAATTTTTAGTTTAAGGTTTTTTCAGAGGTTGCTATTTAATTTTCCACAAACCTTAAGTTAGTCTTAATTGTGGTTGTAAAAAGCTTTGATTATCTGAAAAGTTGATTGATTCTGCTATTAAATGGATCCAAACTGTTTGTGGTTTTGGCCTACCGCCTGGGTAAGGATTTGAAATGCAAAAATGTTGATTGATGTGAGATTTTTTTTCTCGATATTTTAACTTTGAAAACTCGGGAAATGTCGGGTTTATTTTCTATGGCAGAACTTGTTTTTTAAGAACTAGCAATTTTGTAATTTTTAGTTTAAGGTTTTTTCAGAGGTTGCTATTTAATTTTCCACAAACCTTAAGTTAGTCTTAATTTTGGTTGAAAGAAACTTTGATTATCTGAAAAGTTGATTGATACTGCTATAAAATTGATCCAAACTGTTTGTGGTTTTGGCCTACCGCCTGGGTAAGGTTTTGAAATGCAAAAATGTTGATTTTTGTGAGGTATTTTGTACGAAATTTTAACTTTAAAAACTCGGGTTTATTTTCTATGGCAGAATTTGTTTTTTAAGAACTTATTCAGGAAGTAATTTTAAGTTTAAGGTTTTTTCAGAGGTTGCGGTTTGTTTTTTCAAATAACTTAAGTATCTTAATTGTGGTTGTAAAAAGCTTTGATTATCTGAAAAGTTGATTGATACTGCTATTAAATGGATCCAAACTGTTTGTGGTTTTGGCCTACCGCATGGGTAAGGATTTGAAATGCAAAAATGTTGATTGATGTGAGATTTTTTTTCTCGATATTTTAACTTTAAAAACTCGGGAAATGTCGGGTTTATTTTCTACCGTTTTCTATGGCAGAAATTGTTTTTTAAGAACTAGCAATTTTGTAATTATTAGTTTTTAGTTTAAAGTTTTTTCAGAGGTTGCGGTTTGTTTTTTTCACATAACTTAAGTATCTTAATTGTGGTTGTAAAAAGCTTTGATTATCTGAAAAGTTGATTGATACTGCTATAAAATGGATCCAAACTCTGAGTGGTTTTGGCCTACCGTCTGGGTAAAGCTTTGTAATGCAAAATTGTTGATTGTTGTGAGATTTTTTTTGTTCAAATTTTGACCTAAAAAAACTCGGGAAAAGTCGGGTTTATTTTCTATGGCAGAACTTGTTTTTTAAGAACTAGCAATTTTGTAATTTTTAGTTTAAGGTTTTTTCAGAGGTTGCTATTTA
>NW_022996960.1:0-2106 GCF_900245975.1 Drosophila guanche | reverse complement strand
TTTGTTTTTTTCACATAACCTAGTTATCTTAGATCTGGTTGTATGGAACTTTGTTTATCTGAAAAGTTTATTCATACTGCTATCAAGTGGATCCAAACTCTGTGTGGTTTTGGTTCCAAACACTTTGTGTTTTTGCTTTACCGTCTGGGAAATATACAGATTTGATATGCAAAAATGTTAATTTTTGTGAGGTATTTATTACGAAATTTAGACTTTAAAAACTCGGGAAAAGTTGGTTTTATTTTCTATGGCAGAACTTGTTTTTTAAGAACTAGCAATTTTGTAATTTTTAGATTAAGGTTTTTTCAGAGGTTGTGGTTTGTTTTTCACATAACTTAAGTATCTTAACTTTGGTTGTAAAAACCCTTGATTATCTGAAAAGTTGATTGATACTGCTATAAAATGGATCCAAACTCTGAGTGGTTTTGGCCTACCGTCTCGAAAAGCTTTGAAATGCAAAAACGTTGATTTTTGTGAGATTTTTTTTTTCTCGAAATTTTGTCTTTAAAAACTCGGGAAAAGTCGGGTTTATTTTCTATGGCAGAACTTGTTTTTTAAGAACTAGTAATTTTGTAATTTTTAGGTTAAGGTTTTTTCAGAGGTTGTGGTTTGTTTTTTTACATAACTTAAGTATCTTAATTTTGGTTGTAAAAAACTTTGATTATCTGAAAAGTTGATTGATACTGCTATTAAATGGATCCAAACTGTTTGTGGTTTTGGCCCACCGTCTCGGAAACGCTTTGAAATGCAAAAATGTTGATTGATGTGAGATTTTTTTTTTCGAAATTTTTACTTTAAAATTTGGGAAAAGTCGGTTTTATTTTCTATGGCAGAACTTGTTTTTTAAGAACTAGTAACTTTGTAATTTTTAGTTTAAGGTTTTTTCAGAGGTTGTGGTTTGTTTTTTCACATAACTTAAGTATCTTAATTTTGGTTGTAAAAAACTTTGATTATCTGAAAAGTTGATTGATTCTGCCCTATAATGGATCCAACCTGTGTGGTTTTGGCCTACCGTCTGGGTAAAGCTTTGAAATGCAAAAATGTTGATTGATGTGAGATTTTTTTTTCGATATTTTTACTTTAAAAACTCGGGAAAAGTCGGGTTTATTTTCTATGGCAGAACTTGTTTTTTAAGGTTTTTTCAGAGGTTTCGGTTTGTTTTTTCACATAACTTAAGTATCTTAACTGTGGTTGTAAAAAACTTTGATTATCTGAAAAGTTGATTGATACTGCTATAAAAAGGATCCAAACTCTGAGTGGTTTTGGCCTACCGTCTCGAAAAGCTTTGAAATGCAAAAATGTGGATTGTTGTGAGATTTTTTTTTCGAAATTTTGACTTTAAAAACTCGGGAAAAGTTGGTTTTATTTTCTATGGCAGAACTTGTTTTTTAAGAACTAGCAATTTTGTAATTTTTAGTTAAAGGTTTTTTCAGAGGTTGCGGTTCGTTTTTTCACATAACTTAAGTATCTTAATTTTGGTTTTAAAAAATTTTGATTATCTGAAAAGTTGATTGATACTGCTATAAAGTGGATCCAAACTCTGTGTGGTTTTGGCCTACCGTCTCGGAAAAGCTTTGAAATGCAAAAATGTGGATTGTTGTGATATTTTTTTTTGTTGAAATTTTGACTTTAAAAACTTGGGAAAAGTTGGTTTTATTTTCTATGGCAGAACTTGTTTTTTAAGAACTAGCAATTTTGTAATTTTTAGTTTAAGGTTTTTTCAGAGGTTGCGGTTCGTTTTTTCACATAACTTAAGTGTCTTAATTTTGGATGTAAAAAACTTTGATTATCTGAAAAGTTGATTGATACTGCTATTAAATGGATCCAAACTTTTTGTGGTTTTGGCCTACGGTCTCGGAAAAGCTTTGAAATGCAAAAATGTTGATTGTTGTGAGAGTTTTTTTTTGTTGAAATTTTGACTTTAAAAACTCGGGAAAAGTCGCTTTTATTTTCTATGGCAGAACTTGTTTTTTAAGAACTAGCAATTTTGTAATTTTTAGTTTAAGGTTTTTTCAGAGGTTGTGGTTTGTTTTTTTACATAACTTAAGTATCTTAATTTTGGTTGTAAAAAACTTTGATTACCTGAAAAGTTGATTGATACTGCTA
>NW_022996959.1:0-2106 GCF_900245975.1 Drosophila guanche | reverse complement strand
TGGATCCATTTTATAGCAGAATCAATCAACTTTTCAGATAATCAAATTTTTTTGCAACCAGATCTTAGATACTTAAGTTATGTGAAAAAAACAAACCGCAACCTCTGAAAAAACATAAAACAAAAAATTACAAAATTGTTAGTTCTTAAAAAACAAATTCTGCCATAGAAAATAAACCCGACTTTTCCCGAGTTTTTAATGTCAAAATTTCGAAAAAAAAAATCTCACAACAATCCACATTTTTGCATTTCAAAGCTTTTCCGAGACGGTAGGTCAAACCAACAAACAGTTTGGATCCATTTTATAGCAGTATCAATCAACTTTTCAGATAATCAAGATTTTTTACAACGAAAATTAAGATACTTAAGTTAGGTGAAAAAACAAACCGCAACCTCTGAAAAAACCTTAAACTTAAAATTACTTCCTTAATAAGTTCTTAAAAAACAAGTTCTGGCATAGAAAATAAACCCGACTTTTCCCGAGTTTTTAAAGTCAAAATTTCGAAAACAAAAAATCTCACAAAAATCAAAATTTTTGCATTTCAAAGCTTTACCCAGACGGTAGGCCAAAACCACATCGATTTTGGATCCATTTTATAGCACTATCAATCAAATTTTCAGATAATCAAAGTTTTTTGCAACCAGATCTTAGATACTTAAGTTATGTGAAAAAACAAATCGCAACCTCTGAAAAAACCTTAAACTAAAAATTACTTCCTTAAAAAGTTTCTAAAAAAAAAATTCTGCCATAGAAAATAAAACCGACTTTTCCCGAGTTTTTAAAGTAAAAATATCGAAAAAAAAAAATCTCATATCAATCAACATTTTTGAATTTCAAAGCTTTTCCGACACGGTAGGACAAAACCACACGGAGTTTGGATCCATTTTATAGCAGTAGCAATCAACTTTTCAGATAATCAAAGTTTTTTACAACCAAAATTAAGATACTTAAGTTATGTGAAAAAACAAACCGCAACCTCTGAAAAAACCTTAAACTAAAAATTACAAAAATACTGGTTCATAAAAATCAAGTTCTGGCATAGTAAATAAAACCGACTTCTCCCGAGTTTTTAAAGTAAAAATTTCGAAAAAAAAATCTTACAACAATCCACATTTTTGCATTTCAAAGCTTTTCCGATAGGCCAAAACCACACAGAGTTTGGATCCATTTTATAGCAGTATCAATCAACTTTTCAGATAATCAAAGTTTTTTGCAACCAGATCTAAGATATTTAAGTTATGTAAAAAAACAAACCGCAACCTCGGAAAAAACCTTAAACTAAAAATTACATCCTTAAAAAGTTCCTAAAAAACAAGTTCTGCCATAGAAAATAAACCCGACTTTTCCCGAGTTTTTAAAGAAAAAATATCGAAAAAAAAAAATCTCACTTCAATCAACATTTTTGCATTTCAAAGCTTTACCCAGACGGTAGGCCAAAACCACACACAGTTTGGATCCTTTTTATAGCAGTATAAATCAATTTTTCAGATAATCAAAGTTTTTTACATCCAAAATTAAGATACTTAAGTTATGTGAAAAAACAAACCGCCACCTCTGAAAAAACCTTAAACTTAAAATTACTTCCGTAATAAGTTCTTACAAAACAAGTTCTGCCATAGAAAATAAACCCGACTTTTCCCGAGTTTTTAAAGTCAAAATTTCGAAAACAAAAAATCTCACAACAATCAAACGGTAGGCCAAAACCACACAGATTTTGGATCCATTTTATAGCAGTATCAATCAACTTTTCAGATAATCAAAGTTTTTGCAACCAGATCTTAGATAGTTAAGTTATGTGAAAAAACAAACCGCAACCTCTGAAAAAACCTTAATCTTAAAATTACTTCCTTAAAAAGTTCTTAAAAAACAAGTTCTGCCATAGAAAATAAAACCGACTTTCCTCGAGCTTTTAAAGTCAAAAATTCGTAAAATATACCTCACAAAAATCAACATTTTTGCATTTCAAAGCTTTACCCAGACGGTAGGCCAAAACCACACAGAGTTTGGATCCATTTTACAGCAGAATCAATCAGCTTTTCAGATAATCAAAGTTTTTTGCAACCAGATCTTAGATACTTAAGTTATGTGAAAAAACAAACCGCAACC
>NW_022996958.1:0-2109 GCF_900245975.1 Drosophila guanche | reverse complement strand
GTTGTTGTCCGTCTCCTCTGAAAATAGCCAATTAAGATAATTATAATTAGAATTATGACACATACTATAGATCTTGACCATATTGTTATTTTAAATTGTCTCACTTAATGTCATGTTAAATGTAGTTCAGTTTTATATCTGTATCGTCTTGTTCACATTCTGTTGTATGTGTGTAATTGGTACATTGTAGTTTCTGTAGATAATTGTTGTCCCCAACTACTGTCCGTTTGCATGCGCTTGTACCTCCATTTCATGTACTTACTTTTAAGTACATTCCAAGCCATGCAGTCCATTCCCCAATCTGTTGTTAATATCTAAATTTTCCACTTACCAGACAAAGTGTTTACGCTGCGCGAAACACGGCCTGTATTTGATTGTCACTTTTGACAGTTCCCCACCCCACCACACAATATACCCTGTAAATAACCCTGGAAGGCCACAAAAATTTCTATGTCAACTGACGAAACAACTCAAGTGTGAATATTCATATTCACACTTGCCATTTAAAACTGCCAGCAAATGTTCGGCAAATTTGTATTGCGCGGCAATTTGCCTGCCATTGTCTGGAAAATATTAATTTCGGACTCTGGCAGGCAAATTGTCGCCAGCCGCCACGGCCTAATATGTGTGAATTTTTCATCATTATTTTTGTCCCGTATTAGTGCCAAATATGTTTCCGTGTCGTTACATATGCGATTACCGTCCCCTCATATATTGCCCGACCCACATGCACCTACGCTGCATTCCTAGTCACCTGCCTTCAGCAGGTGGCAAGGGTAAGAAAGGGGTCGAAGGACACACGTGCCGCAATACCGTAAAATCAAAATGTATGTTTATGTTGACTGCCTTAGGGTTCTTTAAATGTAAATGTATCATTTTCTCTATATATGCAAAGTCCCCCTACTTGACTATTTCAATTCCTGGGCGTTAGCCAAAGCACAAGCATATTTTTGACAAAGTCACACTAATTCGTAGCATTCTTTTAGGCACTGCACACAACTGAAAACTGACTCTCACTTGTACTCTCCCCAATTACCCTGACCGACCGATCGACAGACACACGTACTGCGGGTATGCCGGGGGAGACCTCGCTGGAGCCGATCCCCTCGAGTAATTGCCTGTAGCAATATTGGCATCGCTCGGGGCATCGCTCTTGGAGTCGTTCTTGAGCCCCGGCAGCCAGCAGTGCGTTTGTGCAGCTCTGGCCATCAGAATTAAATATATATTTTTTCGTGTCCGCCCCCGCCAATAAAACAAGTACAAGTCGAGCGGAATCGGAGTTGTGTGCGCGAAGAGTGTCTTTTGCGCGAATTAGTGTGATTTTTCCAAACAGCAATTAAATCAAAGATTGCTTGTGCTAATTATCTGCCCATAAACCCGACCACTTTGCATAAATTAATATGCGGGCAACTGCCTCTCCCAAATTTTTTTGTTTGTGTGACCTTTTTTCCTGTGCGTTTTGACCCATTTTTAAAACTCATTTTTCATGTGTGTGTAAATGTTGCAAATTAGTTTATTGTCAATTGTTATTAATTCTGACCACTACAGACATAGCTAAGGCACATTTAAGTATAAAAACCACCATGTTAAATTAAGATCAAATATTGTACAATTTTGTTCTGTGAAAACGACATTAAGAGGTTTCCTGACAATTAAAATTTAAAATACAAAAAAAAAAAAAAATCTAATTGATTAATTCAAACAGCGAACATAACTCAATTAATTAACTTAATACGCATGTTATCGATAATGGTCAACTATCGTATGTAAAATACCTTCGTCTAATGTTCTGTCGAATGTCTTCTGTTATATATTTATAGACTACATGTGTATACATATGTGGTTTGTACGTATATGACTTAAGTTCGCGACGCCAACTAATTTATGTAATATGCTTTGTAAAGTATAAATAAATAAAAAATGGTTCGTGCGATTATTCACGCAGATCTTCAGTTGCCTACAGTAGAAGAGATGTACAATTCGCTGACCAGAAAATTTTATCAAAGACTGACTACTCACAACAATTACCTGGCAAGGCGAATGATCACCAATCCATGCATCCTCCAAAGACTGTCCAGACCACGTTATAATGAGGCGATAGCAAACCAC
>NW_022996957.1:0-2109 GCF_900245975.1 Drosophila guanche | reverse complement strand
TGTTTTTTAAGAACTAACAATTTTGTAATTTTTTGTTTAATGTTTTTTTCAGAGGTTGCGGTTTTTTTTCACATAACTTAAGTATCTAGGATCTGGTTGCAAAAAACTTTGATTATCTGAAAATTTGATTGATACTGCTATAAAATGGATCCAAACTCTGTGTGGTTTTGGCCTACCGTCTCGGTTAAGCTTTGAAAGGAAAAAATGCTTATTGCTGTGAGATTTTTTTTCTTCGATATTTTGACTTTAAAATATCGGGAAAAGTCGGGTTTATTTTCTATGGCAGAACTTGTTTTTTAAGAATTTATTAAGGATGTAATTTTAGTTTAAGGTTTTTTCAGAGATTGCGGTTTGTTTTTGCACATCACTTACGTATCTAAGGTCTGGTTGTCCAGAACTTTGATTATCTGAAAAGTTGACTGGTACTGCTATAAAGTGGATCCAAACTCTGTGTGGTTTTGGCCTACAGTCTGGGTAAAGCTTTGAAATGCAAAAATGTTGATTGTTGTGAGATTTTTTTTTCGAATTTTAACATTAAAAATTCTGGAAAAGTTGGGTTTATTTTCTATGGCATAACTTGTTTTTTAAGAATTTATTAAGGATGTTATTTTCAGTTTAAGGTTTTTTCAGAGGTTGCGGTTTGTTTTTTCACATAACTTAAGTATCTTAGATCTGGTTGTCCAGAACTTTGATTATCTGAAAAGTTGATTGGTACTGCTATAAAGTGGATCTAAACTCTGTGTGGTTTTGTCCTACCGTCTGGGTAAATGCTTTAAATGCAAAAATGTTGATTTTTGTGAGGTATTAAGTACGAATTTTTGACTTTAAAAATTCAGGAAAAGTCGGGTTTATTTTCTATGGCAGAACTTTTCTTTTAAGAATTTTCAAAGTTTGTTCTTTTTTGTTTAATGTTTTTAAGAGGTGGCGGTTTGTTTTTTCACATAACTCAAGTATCTTAGATCTGGTTGCAAAAAACATTGATTATCTGAAAAGTTGATTAATACTGCTATAAAATGGATCCAAACTGTGTGTGGTTTTGGCCTACCGTCTCGGAAATGAAAAATATATTGATTGTTGTGAGATTTTTTTTCTTCGAAATTTTGACTTTAAAAACTCGGGAAAACTCGGGTTTATTTTCTATGGCAGAAATTTTTGTTTAAGAAAGTAATTTTTTGTTTAAGGTTTTTCAGAGGCAGCGATTTGTTTTTTCACATAACTCAAGTATCTTAGATCTGGTTGCAAAAAACATTGATTATATGAAAAGTTGATTGATACTGCTATAAAATGGATCCAAACTCTGTGTGGTTTTGGCCTACCGTCTGGGTAAAGTTTTGAAATGAAAAAATGTTGACTTTTGTGAGGTGTTTTGTACCAAATTTTTATTTTCTATGGCAGAACTTTTCTTTTAAGAATTTTCAAAGTTTGTAGTTTTTTGTTTAATGTTTTTTAGAGGTGGCGGTTTGTTTTTTCACATAACTCAAGTATCTTAGATCTGGTTGCAAAAAACTTTGATTATCTGAAAAGTTGATTGATACTGCTATAAAATGGATCCAAATTGTGTGTGGTTTTGGCCTACCGTCTGGACAAAGCTTTGAAATGAAAAAACGTTGATTGTTGTGAGATTTTTTTTCTTCGAAATTTTGACTTTAAAAAGACGTGAAAAGTCGGGTTTATTTTCTATGGCAGCACTTGTTTTTTAGGAACTTATTAAGGATGTAATTTTTAGTTTAAGGTTTTTTCAGAGGTTGCGTTTTGTTTTTTTCACATAACTTAAGTACCTTAATTTTGGTTGTAAAAAACTTTGATTATCTGAAAAGTTGATTGATACTGCTATAAAATGGATCCAAACTCTGTGTTGTTTTGGCGTACCGTCTCGGAAAAGCTTTGAAATGCAAAAATGTTGATTTTTTTGAGGTATTTTTTACGAATTTTTGACTTTAAAAACTCGGGAAAAGTCGGGTTTATTTTCTATGGCAGAACTTGTTTTTTTAGGAACTTATTAGGGATGTAATTTTTAGTTTAAGGTTTTTTCAGAGGTTGGGGTTTGTTTTTTCACATAACTTAAGTATCTTAGATCTGGTTGTCCAGAACTTTGATTATCTGAAAAGT
>NW_022996956.1:0-2110 GCF_900245975.1 Drosophila guanche | reverse complement strand
TTCGAAAAAAAAAAAATCTCACAACAATCCACATTTTTGCATTTCAAAGCTTTTCCGAGACGGTAGGCCAAAACCACACAGAGTTTGGATCCATTTTATAGCAGAATCAATCAACTTTTCAGATAATCAAAGTTTTTTTGCAACCAGATCTAAGATACTTATGTTATGAAAAAAAAAACAAACCGCAAGCTCTAAAAAAAACCTTAAACTAAAAATTACTTCCTTAATAAGTTCTTAAAAGAAAAGTTCTTCCATAGAAAATAAACCCGACTTTTCCCGAATTTTTAAAGTAAAAATATCGGAACAAAAACTCTCACATCAATTAACATTTTTGCATTTCAAAGGCTTATCCAGACGGTAGGCCAAAACCACTAAGTTTGGATCCATTTTATAGCAGTATCAATCAACTTTTCAGATAATCAAAGTTTTTTACAAACAAAATTAAGATACTTAAGTTATGTGAAAAACCAACCGCAACATCTGAAAAAACCTTAAACTAAAAATTACTTCCTTAATAAGTTCCTAAAAAACAAGTTCTGCCAAAGAAAAAAAAACCCGAGTTTTTAAAGTCAAAATTTCGTACAAAATACCTCACAAAAATGAACATTTTTGCATTTTAAAGCTTTACCCAGACGGTAGGCCAAAACCACACAGACTTTGAATCCATTTAATAGCAGTATCAATCAACTTTTCAGATAATCAAAGTTTTTTACATCCAAAATTAATATACTTAAGTTATGTGAAAAAACGAACCGCAACCTCTGAAAAAACCTTAAACTAAAAATTACAAAATTGCTAGTTCTTAAACAACAAGTTCTGCCATAGAAAATAAAACCAACTTTTCCCAAGTTTTTAAAGTCCAAATTTCGAAAAAAAAAATCTCACAACAATCCACATTTTTGCATTTCAAAGCTTTTCCGAGACGGTAGGCCAAAACCACACAGAGTTTGGATCCATTTTATAGCAGAATCAATCAACTTTTCAGATAATCAAAGTTTTTTTGCAACCAGATCTAAGATACTTATGTTATGAAAAAAAAAACAAACCGCAGCTCTAAAAAAAACCTTAAACTAAAACTTACTTCCATAATAAGTTCTTAAAAGAAAAGTTCTTCCATAGAAAATAAACCCGACTTTTCCCGAATTTTTAAAGTAAAAATTTCGAAGAAAAAAAAATCTCACAACAATCAACATTTTTGCATTTCAAAGCTTTTCCGAGACGGTATGCAAAAAGCACACAGAGTTTGGATCCACTTTATAGCAGTATCAATCAACTTTTCAGATAATCAAAATTTTTTACAACCAAAATTAAGATACTTAAGTTATGTGAAAAAACGAACCGAAACCTCTGAAAAAACCTTAAACTAAAAATTACAAAATTGCTAGTTCTTAAAAAACAAGTTCTGCCATAGAAAATAAAACCAACTTTTCCCGAGTTTTTAAAGTCAAAAATTCGCAAAAAAAAAACTCTCACAACAATCCACATTTTTGCATTTCAAAGCTTTTCCGAGACGGTAGGCCAAAACCACACAGAGTGTGGATCCATTTTATAGCAGAATCAATCAACTTTTCAGATAATCAAAGTTTTTTTGCAACCAGATCTAAGATACTTATGTTATGAAAAAAAAAACAAACCGCAAGCTCTAAAAAAAACCTTAAACTAAAAATTACTTCCTTAATACGTTTTTAAAAGAAAAGTTCTTCCATAGAAAATAAACCCGACTTTTCCCGAATTTTTAAAGTAAAAATTTCGAAGAAAAAAAAAATCTCACAACAATCAACATTTTTGCATTTCAAAGCTTTTCCGAGACGGTAGGCCAAAACCACAAACAGTTTGGATCCATTTAATAGCAGTATCAATCAAATTTTCAGATAATCAAAGTTTTTTACATCCAAAATTAAGATACTTAAATTATGTGAAAAAACGAACCGCAACCTCTAAAAAAACTTTAAACTAAAAATTACAAAATTGCTAGTTCTTAAAAAACAAGTTCTGCCATAGAAAATAAAACCAACTTTTCCCAAGTTTTTAAAGTCAAAATTTCGAAAAAAAAAAATCTCACAACAATCCACATTTTTGCATTTCAAAGCTTTTCGAGACGGTAGGCCAA
>NW_022996955.1:0-2113 GCF_900245975.1 Drosophila guanche | reverse complement strand
GCAACGTTTGCCCAAAAGATAAAGAGCAACCAGCAAAATGTGCCAACTGCAACGAAGATCATGCTGCTAGTTACAAAGGGTGTAAAGTCTATCAGGATCTTATATCAAAAAAAATAGTAAGCGGACGCAACCACCAGAGAAACACCAAAGATGACAAAAATAAAAATGACCATGGTACATATCAATCATTTGCTCCGTCTAATAATTCGACCCAACAACCCAAAGATTACCAATCATACGCTCAAGTTGCTGCAGGAAATAGTAACTCGAACAAGTCTCTAGAAAGAATAGAACAGCTTCTAGAAAAACAATCTCAACTTACCAATAATTTACTTAACATGATAATGTTACTTGTAAATAAGCTATGCAAATAAATCTAAACTTAGGAATATGGAATGCCAATGGGCTTTCCAACCATGTAAATGAAATAGCTTTATTTTTAAAAACGAATGCCATTGACGTCATGCTTATTTCAGAAACACACTTCACTAGCAAATCTTTTTTTAAAGTTACTGGATACGACACAGTAAGAGCTGACCATCCATCAGATAGAGCTCATGGAGGTGCTGCAATTCTTGTCAAGCAGGGCCTTAAATTTCAAATCATGGACAGTACTAGGGAAAACGCTATGCAAGCTGCCACAATTCAGATAAAATGTATGCACGCAGATGTATCAATAACAGCGATTTATCTCCCACCAAGATTCACAATAAAAGAACTCGATTTCAAAAACTTTTTCCAAGGACTGGGAGCAAAGTTTATCGTGGGAGGCGACTTCAATGCCAAACATCCATGGTGGGGATCCAGATTAACTAACCCGAAGGGATCGGAGTTATACAAATGCATACGAAACAATAACATAACGACTTTGTCAACTGGTGTGCCCACATACTGGCCAACTGATAGTCGAAAAATTCCAGATTTGATTGATTTCATAGTATTCTCTGGAATCCCACAATCACACATGCGAGTAATGGAGAGCTTTGACCTTAACTCAGATCATTCTCCAATAATAGCAACTTACAGCACAATAGCCCATATGTTGGAAAAGCCCTATAAAGTAATAACAGCCTCTACAGACATTAACGCATTTAAAAGCCATTTAGATTCAGCTATAAGCCTGGACATTCCGTTAAAAACAGGAGAGGAGATAGACTATGCTGTGGAGCTTTTCACAAATACAATTCATAATGCGAGCTACAGAAACACGAATCATGCTCTTAATCATCAACAACCAAACCAATTGAACCTTTCAACCGATCTTCGACAAAAAATACAAAATAAAAGGAATCTGCGAAAACGCTGGCAAGAAACTCACTACCCTGCTGACAAAAGATTATACAACAAGGCTGCATCTGAGCTTAGACAACTGCTGTCGAACTTACGCAATGAATCTCTAGCTGCGTATCTGAGAAACTTAGACCCTAATTCAAGCAACAATGAATACAACCTATGGAGGGCGACTAAATACCTAAAGAAACCAGCTAAAAGAAACATAAATATTCGCAAAAACAACGGAACTTGGTGTAGGTCTAATAATGAACAAGCGGAAGCATTTGCACAACATCTGCACTCTGTGTTTCAGCCAAACGATATAAATAATTATACAACAGAGACTGAAGTAGAAAAATTCCTTGAGTCACCCTGCCAAATGAGCTTGCCTATTAAAAGCATTAAATATGAAGAAGTTGTGACAGAAATCAAATGCTTGAAGAATAAAAAAGCACCTGGCCCTGATAAAATAGACGGTATCACCCTAAAAAGTTTACCACCAAAATGCATTCGGTTTCTCACTCTTATATAT
Organism: Drosophila guanche; assembly: GCF_900245975.1. Classification (NCBI taxonomy): domain Eukaryota; kingdom Metazoa; phylum Arthropoda; class Insecta; order Diptera; family Drosophilidae; genus Drosophila; species Drosophila guanche. The sequence goes on along the minus strand of NW_022996955.1, from coordinate 309 downwards.
AACGCGATTCTCAGACTAGACCACTTTCCAAGTCAATGGAAATGTGCAGAGATCGTTATGATCCTAAAAACAAACAAAATAGAAACGGAATTGACATCATACCGTCCCATTAGTCTGTTGACAATTTTCTCGAAAGTGTTTGAAAAAATACTATTGAAGAGAATGTTACCAATTTTAGACGAACTTTCCATCATTCCTGAATACCAATTCGGATTCAGGAGGGGTCACGGGACCCCTGAGCAATGTCACAGGGTTATTAATGATATAGTTTCGGCATTTGAAAACAAAAAATACTGCACTGCTGCATTT
>NW_022996954.1:0-2117 GCF_900245975.1 Drosophila guanche | reverse complement strand
ACATCCTTAATAAGTTCCTAAAAAAACAAGTTCTGCCATAGAAAATAAACCCGACTTTTCCCGAGTTTTTAAAGTAAAAAATTCGTAAAAAAGACCTCACAAAAATCAACATTTTTGCATTTCAAAGCTTTACCCAGACGGTAGGCCGAAACCACACAGAGTTTGGATCCATTTTATAGCAGAATCAATCAACTTTTCAGATAATCAAAGTTTTTTACAACCAAATCTAAGATACTTAAGTTATGTGAAAAAACAAACCGCAACCTCTGAAAAAACCTTAAACTTAAAATAACTTCCTTAATAAGTTCTTAAAAAACAAGTTCTGCCATAGAAAATACACCCGAATTTTCCCGAGTTTTTAAAGTCAAAAATTCGTAAAAAATACCTCACAAAAATCAACATTTTTGCATTTCAAAGCTTTACCCAGACGGTAGGCCAAAACCACACAGACTTTGGATCCATTTTATGGGAGTATCAATCAACTTTTCAGATAATCAAAGTTTTTTACAACCAGATCTAAGATACTTAAGTTATTTGAAAAAAACAAACCGCAACCTCTAAAAAAACATTAAACAAAAAATTTCAAAATTGTTAGTTCTTAAAAAAACACGTTCTGCCATCGAAAATAAACCCGACTTTTCCCGAGTTTTTAAAGTCAAAATTTCGAAAACAAAAAATCTCACAACAATCAAAATTTTTGCATTTCAAAGCTTTACCCAGACGGTAGGCCAAAACCACACAGAGTTTGGATCAATTTTATAGCAGTATCAATCAACTTTTCAGATAATCAATCTTTTTTACAACGAAAATTAAGATACTTAAGTTATGTGAGAAAACAAATCGCAACTTCTGAAAAAAGAAAAAATATCGAAAAAAATAATCTCACAACATTCCACATTTTTGAATTTCAAAGCTTTTCCGAGACGGTAGGCCAAAACCACACAGAGTTTGGATCCATTTTATAGCAGTATCAATCAACTTTTCAGATAATCAAAGTTTTTTACAACCAAAATTAAGATACCTAAGTTATGGGAAAAAACAAACCGCAACCTCTGAAAAAACCCTAAACTAAAAATTACATCCTTAATAAGTTCCTAAAAAAACAAGTTCTGCCATAGAAAATAAACCCGACTTTTCCCAAGTTTTTACAGTCAAAATTTCGAAAAAAAAAATCTCACAACAATCAACATTTTTGCATTTTAAAGCTTTACCCAGACGGTAGGCCAAAACCACACAGAGTTTGGATCCATTTTATAGCAGTATCAATCAACTTTTCAGATAATCAAAGTTTTTTACAACCAAAATTAAGGTACTTAAGTTATGTGAAAAAACAAACCGCAACCTCTGAAAAAACCTTAAACTTAAAATAACTTCCTTAATAAGTTCTAAAAAAACAAGTTCTGCCATAGAAAATAAACCCGACTTTTCCCGAGTTTTTAAAGTCACAAATTCGTAAAAAATACCTCACAAAAATCAACATTTTTTCATTTCAAAGGTTTACCCAGACGGTAGTCCAAAACCACACGGAGTTTGGATCCATTTTATAGCAGTATCAATCAACTTTTCAGATAATCATAGTTTTTTGCAACCAGATCTAAGATACTTAAGTTATGTGAAAAAACAAACCGCAAGCTCTGAAAAAACCTTAAACTAAAAATTACATCCTTAATAAGTTCCTAAAAAAACAAGTTCTGCCATAAAAAATAAACCCGACTTTTCTCGAGTTTTTAAAGTCAAAAATTCGTAAAAAATACCTCACAAAACTCAACATTTTTGCATTTCAATGCTTTTCAGAGACGGGACGCCAAAACCACACAGAGTTTGGATCCATTTTATAGCAGTATCAATCAACTTTTCAGATAATCAAAGTTTTTTACAACCAAAATTAAGGTACTTAAGTTATGTGAAAAAAACAAACCGCAACCTCTGAAAAAACCTTAAACTAAAAATTACATCCTTAATAAGTACCTAAAAAAACAAGTTTTGCCATAGAAAATAAACCCGACTTTTCCCGAGTTTTTAAAGTCAAAAATTCGTAAAAAATACCTCACAAAAATCAACATTTTTGCATTTCAAAGCTTTTCCGAGACGGTAGGCCAAAACCACACAGAGTTTGG
>NW_022996953.1:0-2119 GCF_900245975.1 Drosophila guanche | reverse complement strand
CCACTGAAAAAACCTTAACCTAAAAATTACAAAATTACTAGTTCTTAAAAAACAAGTTCTACCATAGAAAATAAAACCGACTTTTCCCGAGTTTTTAAAGTCAAAATTTCGAAAAAAAAAAAATCTAACATCAATCAACATTTTTGCATTTCAAAGCCTTTCCGAGACGGTGGGCCAAAACCACAAACAGTTTGGATCCATTTAATAGCAGTATCAATCAACTTTTCAGATAATCAAAGTTTTTTACAACCAAAATTAAGATACTTAAGTTATGTGAAAAAACAAACCGCAACCTCTGAACAAACCTTAAACGAAAAATTACAAAATTACTAGTTCTTAAAAAACATGTTCTGCCATAGAAAATAAACCCGACTTTTCCAGAGTTTTTAAAGTCAAACATTTTTGCATTTCAAATCCTTACCCAGGCGGTAGGCCAAATCCACAAACAGTTTGGATCCATTTTATAGCAGTATCAATCAACTTTTCAGATAATCAACATTTTTTACAACCAAAATTAAGATAAACAAACCGCAACCTCTGAAAAAATCTCACAACAATCAACAATTTTGCATTACAAAGCTTTACCTAGACGGTAGGCCAAAACCACACAGAGTTTGGATCCATTTTATAGCAGAATCAATCAACTTTTCAGATAATGAAAGTTTTTTAACACCACAATTAAGATACTTAAGTTATGTGAAAAAACAAACCGCAACCTCTGAGAAAACCTTAAACTACAATTTACAAAATTGCTAGTTCTTAAAAAATAAGATCTGCCATAGAAAATAAAAGTTTCCCGAGTTTTTAAAGTAAAAATTTCGAAAAAAAAAAAATATCACAACAATCAACATTTTTGCATGTCAAATCCTTACCCAGGCGGTACGCCAAAACCACACAGAGTTTGGATCCATTTTATAGAAGTATCAATCAAATTTTCAGATAATGAAAGTTTTTTACAACCACAATTAAGAAACTTAAGTTATGTGAAAAAACAAACCGCAACCTCTGAAAAAACCTGAAACTTAAAATTACTTCTTTAATAAGTTCTTAAAAAACAAGTTCTGCCATAGAAAATAAACCCGACTTTTCCCGAGTTTTTAAAGTCAAAATTTGGAAAAAAAAAATCTCACAACAATAAGCATTTTTGCATTTCAAAGCTTAACCACGACGGTAGGCCAAAACCACACAGAGTTTGGATCCATTTTATAGCAGAATCAATCAACTTTTCAGATAATCAAAGTTTTTTGCTACCAGATCAAGGATACTTAAGTTATGAAAAAAAAAAAACAGCAACCTCTAAAAATAAAACCTTAAACTAAAAATTACTTCCTTAATAAGTTCTTAAAAAAAAGTTCTGCCATAGAAAATAAGCCCGACATTTCTAATAATCAAAGTTTTTTGCAACCAGATCAAAAATACTTAAGTTATGAAAAAAAAAAACAAACCGCAACCTCTAAAAAAAACCTTAAACTAAAAATTACTTCCTTAATAAGTTCCTAAAAAAAAAAGTTCTGCCATAGAAAATAAACCCGACTTTTTTTTAGTTTTTAAAGTAAAAATTTCGAAAACAAAAAATCTCACAATAATAAGCATTTTTGCATTTTAAAGCTTAACCGAGACGATAGGCCAAAACCACACAGAGTTTGGATCCATTTTATAGCAGTATCAATCAGCTTTTCAGATAATTAAAGTTTTTTACAACCAAAATTAAGATATTTAAGTTATGTGAAAAAACAAAACGCAACCTCTGAAAAAAACTTAAACTAAAAATTAAAAAATTGCTATTTCTTAAAAAACAAGATCTGCCATAGAAAATAAAAGCGACTTTTCAAGTAAGCAAAGTTTTCTACAACCAAAATTAAGATACTTAAGTTATGTAAAAAAACAAACCGCAACCTCTGAAAAAACATGAAACCTAAAATTACTTCCTTAATAAGTTCCTAAAAAACAAGTTCTGCCATAGAAAATAAACCCGACTTTTCCCGAATTTTTAAAGTAAGAATATCGAACAAAAAATCTCACATCAATCAACATTTTTGCATTTCAAATCCTTACCCAGGCGGTAGGCCAACTCCACAAACAGTTTGGATCCATTTTATAGCAGTATCAATCAACTTTT
>NW_022996952.1:0-2119 GCF_900245975.1 Drosophila guanche | reverse complement strand
AGAACTAGCAATTTTGTAATTTTTAGTTTAATGTTTTTTCAGAGGTTGCGGTTCGTTTTTTCACATAACTTAAGTATCTTAATTTTGGATGTAAAAAACTTTGATTATCTGAAAAGTTGATTGATTCTGCTATAAAATGGATCCAAACTCTGTGTGGTTTTGGCCTACCGTCTCGGAAAAGCTTTGAAATGCAAAAATGTGGATTGTTGTGAGATTTTCTTTTTCTTCGAAATTTTGACTTTCAAAACTCAGGAAAAGTGGGTTTTATTTTCTATGGCAGAACTTGTTTTTTAAGAACTAGTAATTTTGTAATTTTTAGTTTAAGGTTTTTTCAGAGGTTGTGGTTTGTTTTTTCACATAACATAAGTATCTTAATTTTGGTTGTAAAAACCATTGATTATCTGAAAAGTTGATTGATACTGCTATTAAATGCATCCAAACTTTTTGTGGTTTTGGCCTACCGTCTGGGTAAAGCTTTGAAATGCAAAAATGTTGATTAATGTGAGATTTTTTTTTTTCGATATTTTTACTTTAAAAACTCGGGAAAAGTTGGGTTTATTTTCATTGGCAGAACTTGTTTTTTAGGAACTTATTAAGGAAGTAATTTTTAGTTTAAGGTTTTTTCAGATGTTGCGGTTGGTTTTTCACATAACTTAAGTATCTGAATTTTGGTTGTAAAAAACTTTGATTATCTGAAAAGTTGATTGATTCTGCTATAAAATGGATCCAAACTCTGTGTGGTTTTGGCCTACCGTCTGGGTAAAGCTTTAAAATGCAAAAATGTTCATTTTTGTGAGGTATTTTGTACGAAATTTTGACTTTAAAAACTCGTGTTTTTTATTTTATGGCAGAACTTGTTTTTTAAGAACTTATTAAGAAAGTAATTTTAAGTTTAAGGTTTTTTCAGAGGTTGCGGTTTGTTTTTTTACATAACTTAAGTATCTTAATTTTGGTTGTAAAAAACTTTGATTATCTGAAAAGTTGATTGATACTGCTATAATATGGATCCAAACTCTGTGTGGTTTTGGGCTACCGTCTGGGTAAAGCTTTGAAATGCAAACATGTTGATTTTTGTGAGGTATTTTTTACAAAATTTTGACTTTAAAAACTTGGGAAAAGTTGGTTTTATTTTCTATGGCAGAACTTGTTTTTTAAGAACTAGTAATTTTGTAATTTTTAGTTTAAGGTTTTTTCAGAGGTTGCGGTTCGTTTTTTCACATAACTTAAGTATCTTAATTTTGGTTGTAAAAAACTTTGATTATCTGAAAAGTTAATTGATTCTGCCATAGAATGGATCCAAACTCTGTGTGGTTTTGGCCTACCGTCTCGGAAAAGCTTTGAAATGCAAAAATGTGGATTGTTGTGAGATTTTCTTTTTCTTCGAAATTTTGACTTTCAAAACTCAGGAAAAGTGGGTTTTATTTTCTATGGCAGAACTTGTTTTTTAAGAACTTATAATTTTGTAATTTTTAGTTTAAGGTTTTTTCAGATGTTGCGGTTGGTTTTTCACATAACTTAAGTATCTTAATTTTGGTTGTAAAAAACTTTGATTATCTGAAAAGTTAATTGATTCTGCCATAAAATGGATGCAAACTCTGTGTGGTTTTGGCCTACCGTCTCGGAAAAGCTTTGAAATGCAAAAATGTTGATTGTTGTGAGATTTTTTTTTTCTTCGAAATTTTGACTTTAAAAACTCGGGAAAAGTCGGTTTTATTTTCTATGGCAGAACTTGGTTTTTAAGAACTTGTAATTTTGTAATTTTTAGTTTAAGGTTTTTTCAGATGTTGCGGTTGGTTTTTCACATAACTTAAGTATCTTAATTTTTGTTGTAAAAAACTTTGATTATCTGAAAAGTTAATTGATTCTGCTATAGAATGGATCCAAACTCTGTGTGGTTTTGGCCTACCGTCTCGGAAAAGATTTGAAATGCAAAAATGTGGATTGTTGTGAGATTTTTTTTTTCGAAATTTTGACTTTAAAAACTTGGGAAAAGTTGGTTTTATTTTCTATGGCAGAACTTGTTTTTTAAGAACTAGCAATTTTGTAATTTTTAGTTTAAGGTTTTTTCAGAGGTTGCGGTTCGTTTTTTCACATAACTTAAGTATCTTAATTTTGGATG
>NW_022996951.1:0-2121 GCF_900245975.1 Drosophila guanche | reverse complement strand
TGTTTAAGGTTTTTAAGAAGTAGCGGTTTGTTTTTTCACATAACTTAAGTATCTTAGATCTAGTTGTAAAGAACTTTGATAATCTGAAAAGTTGATTGATGCTGCTATGAAGTTGATCCAAACTGTTTGTGGTTTTTGGCCTACCGTCTCGGAAAAGCTTTGAAATGGCAGAACTTGTTTTTTAAGAACTTATTAAGGATGTCATTTTTAGTTTAAGTTTTTTTCAGAGGTTGCGGTTTGTTTTTTCACATAATTTAAGTATCTTAATTTTGGTTGTAAAAAACTTTGATTATCTGAAAAGTTGATTGATACTGCTATAAAATGGATCCAAACTCTGTGTGGTTTTGGCCTACCGTCTGGGTAAAGCTTTGAAATGCAAAAATGTTGATTTTTGTGAGGTATTTTGTACGAAATTTTGACTTTAAAAATTCGGGAAAAGTCGGGTTTATTTTCTATGGCAGAGCTTGTTTTTTAAGAACTTATTAAGGAAGTAATTTTAAGTTTAAGGTTTTTTCAGATGTTGCGGTTTGTTTTTTCACATAACTTAAGTATCTTAATTTTCGTTGTAAAAAATTTGATTATCTGAAAAGTTGATTGATACTGTTATACAATGGATCCAAACTGCTTGTGGGTTTGACCTACCGCCTCGGAAAAGCTTTGAAATGCAAAAATGTGGATTTTTGTGAGATTTTTTTTTTCGATATTTTTACTTTTTTCAGAAAGTGCGGTTTGTTTTCTCACATAACTTAAGTATCTTAATTTTCGTTGTAAAAAACTTTGATTATCTGAAAAGTTGATTAATACTGCTATAAAATGGATCCAAACTCTTTGTGGTTTTGGCCTACCGTCTGGGTAAAGCTTCGAAATGCAAAAATTTTGATTGTTGTGAGATTTTTTGTTTTCGAAATTTTGACTTTAAAATCCCTGGTTTATTTTCTATGGCAGAACTTGTTTTTTAGGAACTTATTAAAGATGTAATTTCAAGTTTAAGGTTTTTTCAGAGGTTGCGGTTTGTTTTTTTTACATAACTTAAGTATCTTAGATCTGGTTACAAAAAACTTTGATTATCTGAAAAGTTGATTGATATATAAAATGGATCCAAACTCTGTGTGTTTTTGGCCTACCGTCTCGGAAAAGCTTTGAAATGCAAAAATGTGGATTGTTGTGAGATTTTTTTTTCGACATTTTTACTTTAAAAACTCGGGAGAAGTCGGTTTTATTTTCTATGCCAGAACTTGTTTTTTAAGAACTAGCATTTTTGTAATTTTTAGTTTAAGGTTTTTTCAGAGGTTGCGGTTTGTTTTTTCACATAACTTAAGTATCTAAGATCTGGTTGCAAAAAACTTTGATTATCAGAAAGGTTGATTGATTCTGCTATAAAATGGATCCAAACTCTGTGTGATTTTGGCCTACCGTCTGGGTAAAACTTTTAAATGTAAAAATATTGATTTTTGTGAGGTATTTTGTACGAAATTTTGACTTTAAAAACTCTGGTTTATTTTCTATGGCAGAACTTGTTTTTTAGAAACTTATTAAGGAAGTAATTTTTAGTTCAAGGTTTTTTCAGAGGTTGCGGTTTGTTTTTTCACATAACTTAAGTATCTTAGATCAGGTTGTAAAGAACTTTGATTATCTGAAAAGTTGATTGATACTGCTATAAAATGGATCCAAACTCTGTGTGGTTTTGGCCTGTCGTCTCGGAAAAGCTTTCAAATGCAAAAATGTTGATTCTTGTGAGACTTTTTTTTTCGAAATTTTTACTTTAAAAACTCGGGAAAAGTCGGGTTTATTTTCTATGGCAAAACCCTTCTTTTAGGAATTTTCAAAATTTGTGCTTTTTTGTTTAAGGTTTTTAAGAAGTAGCGGTTTGTTTTTTCACATAACTTAAGTATCTTAGATCTGGTTGTTAAGAACTTTGATAGTCTGAAAAGTTGATTGATGCTGCTATGAAGTTGATCCAAACTGTTTGTGGTTGGCAGAACTTGTTTTTTAAGAACTTATTAAAGATGTCATTTTTAGTTTAAGGTTTTTTCAGAGGTTGCGGTTTGTTTTTTCACATAATTTAAGTATCTTAATTTTGGTTGTAACAAACTTTGATTATCTGAAAAGTTGATTGATACT
>NW_022996950.1:0-2121 GCF_900245975.1 Drosophila guanche | reverse complement strand
GTTTGGAACCAAAACCACACAGAGTTTGGATCCACTTGATATCAGTATGAATAAACTTTTCAGATAAACAAAGTTCCATACAACCAGATCTAAGATAACTAGGTTATGTGAAAAAAACAAACCTCAACCTCTGAAAAAACATTAAACTAAAAATTACAAAATTGCTAGTTCTTAAAAAAACAAGTTCTGCCATAGAAAATAAAACCAACTTTTCCCGAGTTTTTAAAGTCAAAATTTAAAAAAAAAAATCTCACAACAATTCACATTTTTGCATTTCAAAGCTTTTCCGAGACGGTAGGCCAAAACCACACAGAGTTTGGATCCATTATATAGCAGTATCAATCAACTTTTCAGATAATCAAAATTTTTTACAACCAAAATTCAGATTCTTAAGTTATGTGAAAAAACAAACCGCAACCTCTGAAAAAACCTTAAACTAAAAATTACATCCTTAATAAGTTCCTAAAAAACAAGTTCTGCCATTGAAAATAAACCCGACTTTTCCCGAGTTTTTAAAGTAAAAATATCGAAAAACAAAATCTCACATCAATCAACATTTTTGCATTTCAAAGCTTTACCCAGACGGTAGGCCAAAACCACACAGTTTGGATCCATTATATAGCAGTATCAATCAACTTTTCAGATAATCAAAGTTTTTTACAACAAAAATTAAGATACTTAAGNCTAAAAATTACATCCTTAATAAGTTCCTAAAAAACAAGTTCTGCCATTGAAAATAAACCCGACTTTTCCCGAGTTTTTAAAGTAAAAATATCGAAAAACAAAATCTCACATCAATCAACATTTTTGCATTTCAAATCTTTACCCAGACGGTAGGCCAAAACCACACAGTTTGGATCCATTATATAGCAGTATCAATCAACTTTTCAGATAATCAAAGTTTTTTACAACAAAAATTAAGATACTTAAGTTATGTGAAAAAACAAACCGCAACCTCTGAAAAAAACCTTAAACTAAAAATTACATCCTTAATAAGTTCCTAAAAAACAAGTTCTGCCATAGAAAATAAAACCGACTTTTCCCAAATTTTAAAGTAAAAATTTCGAAAAAAAAATCTCACCTCAATCAACATTTTTGCATTTCAAAGCTTTTCCGAGACGGTGGGCCAAAACCACACAGAGTTTGGATCCATTATATAGCAGTATCAATCAACTTTTCAGATAATCAAAGTTTTTTACAACCAAAATTAAGATACTTAAGTTATGTAAAAAAACAAACCACAACCTCTGAAAAAACCTTAAACTAAAAATTACAAAGTTACTAGTTCTTAAAAAAAAAGTTCTGCCATAGAAAATAAAACAAACTTTTCCCGAGTTTTTAAAGTCAAAATTTCAACAAAAAAAATCTCACAACAATTCACATTTTTGCATTTCAAAGCTTTTCCGAGACGGTAGGCCAAAACCACACAGAGTTTGGATCCATTATATAGCAGTATCAATCAACTTTTCAGATAATCAAAATTTTTTACAACCAAAATTCTGATTCTTAAGTTATGTGAAAAAACAAACCGCAACCTCTGAAAAAACCTTAAACTTNAATAAAACCAACTTTTCCCGAGTTTTTAAAGTCAAAATTTCAACAACAAAAAAATCTCACAACAATTCACATTTTTGCATTTCAAAGCTTTTCCGAGACGGTAGGCCAAAACCACACAGAGTTTGGATCCATTATATAGCAGTATCAATCAACTTTTCAGATAATCAAAATTTTTTACAACCAAAATTCTGATTCTTAAGTTATGTGAAAAAACAAACCGCAACCTCTGAAAAAACCTTAAACTTAAAATTACTTTCTTAATAAGTTCTTAAAAAACAAGTTCTGCCATAGAAAAAAAACCCGAGTTTTTAAAGTGAAAATTTCGTACAAAATACCTCACAAAAATGAACATTTTTGCATTTTAAAGCTTTATCCAGACTGTAGGCCAAAACCACACAGAGTTTGGATCCACTTTATAGCAGTATCAATCAACTTTTCAGATAATCAAAATTTTTTACAACCAAAATTCAGATTCTTAACTTATGTGAAAAAACAAACCGCAACCTCTGAAAAAACCTTAAACTAAAAATTACATCCTTAATAAGTTCCTAAAAAACAAGTTCT
>NW_022996949.1:0-2122 GCF_900245975.1 Drosophila guanche | reverse complement strand
AATTTTTAGTTTAAGGTTTTTTCAGAGGTTGTTTTATTTTTTCACATAACTTAAGTATCTTAATTTTGTTTGTAAAAAACTTTGATTATCTGAAAAGTTGATTGATACTGCTATAAAATGGATCCAAACTCTGTGTGGTTTTGGCCTACCGTCTGGGTAAAGCTTTAAAATGCAAAAATGTTAATTGATGTGAGATTTTTTTTCCGATATTTTTACTTTAAAAACTCGGGAAAAGTTGGGTTTATTTTCTTTGGCAGAACTTGTTTTTTAGGAACTTATTAAGAAAGTAATTTTTAGTTTAAGGTCTTTTCAGAGGTTGCGGTTTGGTTTTTCACATAAGTTAAGAATCTGAATTTTGGTTGTAAAAAATTTTGATTATCTGAAAAGTTGATTGATACTGCTATAAAGTGGATCCAAACTCTGTGTGGTATTGGCCTACCGTCTCGGAAAAGCTTTGAAATGCAAAAATGTGAATTGTTGTGAGATTTTTTTTTCGAAATTTTGACTTTAAAAACTCGGGAAAAGTTGGTTTTATTTTCTATGGCAGAACTTGTTTTTTAAGAACTAGCAATTTTGTAATTTTTAGTTTAAGGTTTTTTCAGAGGTTGCTTTTCGTTTTTTCACATAACTTAAGTATCTTAATTTTGGTTGTAAAAAATTTTGATTATCTGAAAAGTTGATTGATACTGCAATAAAGTGGATCCAAACTGTGTGGTTTTGGCCTACCGTCTCGGAAAAGCTTTGAAATGCAAAAATGTTTATTGATGTGAGATTTTTTTTTTCGAAATTTTTACTTTAAAATTTGGGAAAAGTCGGTTTTATTTTCTATGGCAGAACTTGTTTTTTAAGAACTAGTAACTTTGTAATTTTTAGTTTAAGGTTTTTTCAGATGTTGCGGTTGGTTTTTCACATAACTTAAGTATCTTAATTTTGGTTGTAAAAAACTTTGATTATCTGAAAAGTTGATTGATACTGCTATATAATGGATCCAAACTGTGTGGTTTTGGCCTACCGTCTGGGTAAAGCTTTGAAATGCAAAAATGTTGATTGATGTGAGATTTTTTTTTTCGATATTTTTACTTTAAAAACTCGGTAAAAGTCGGGTTTATTTTCTATGGCAGAACTTGTTTTTTAGGAACTTATTAAGGATGTAATTTTTAGTTTAAGGTTTTTTCAGAGGTTGCGGTTTGTTTTTTCACATAACTTAAGAATCTGAATTTTGGTTGTAAGAAATTTTGATTATCTGAAAAGTGGATTGATACTGCTATAAAGTGGATCCAAACTCTGTGTGGTTTTGGCCTACCGTCTCGGAATAGCTTTGAAATGCAAAAATGTGGATTGTTGTGAGATTTTTTTTTTTCGAAATTTTTACTTTAAAATTTTGGAAAAGTCGGTTTTATTTTCTATGGCAGAACTTGTTTTTTAAGAACTAGTAACTTTGTAATTTTTAGTTTAAGGTTTTTTCAGAGGTTGTTTTATTTTTTCACATAACTTAAGTATCTTAATTTTGGTTGTAAAAAACTTTGATTATCTGAAAAGTTTAGTGATACTGCTATAAAATGGATCCAAACTGTGTGGTTTTGGCCTACCGTCTGGGTAAAGCTTTGAAATGCGAAAATGTTGATTGATGTTAGATTTTTTTTTTTTCGAAATTTTGATTTTGAGGTTGAGGTTTGTTTTTTTCACATAACCTAGTTATTTTAGATCTGGTTGTATGGAACTTTGTTTATCTGAAAAGTTTATTCATACTGCTATCAAGTGGATCCAAACTCTGTGTGGTTTTGGTTCCAAACACTTTGTGTTTTTGCTTTACCGTCTGGGATATATACAGATTTGAAATGCAAAAATGTTGATTTTTGTGAGGTATTTATTACGAAATTTAGACTTTAAAAACTCGGGAAGAGTTGGGTTTATTTTCTATTGCAGAACTTGTTTTTTAAGAACTAGTAATTTTGTAATTTTTGGTTTAAGGTTTGTTCAGTGTTGTGTTTTTTCACATAACTTAAGTATCTTAATTTTGGTTGTAAAAAACCCTTGATTATCTGAAAAGTTGATTGATACTGCTATTAAATGGATCCAAACTTTTTGTGGTTTTGGCCTACCGTCTCGGAAAAGCTTTGAA
>NW_022996948.1:0-2123 GCF_900245975.1 Drosophila guanche | reverse complement strand
TTAACCCAGAGTATCAATCAACTTTTCAGATAATCAAAGTGTTTTGCAACCAGATCTTAGATACTTAAGTTATGGGAAAAAACAAACCGCAACCTCTGAAAAAACCTTAAACTAAAAATTACAAAATTGCTAGTTCCTAAAAATCACGTTCTGCCATAGAAAATAAACCCGACTTTTCCCGAGTTCTTAAAGTCAAAATTTGTGAAAAAAAAATGCATTTTTGCATTTCAAAGCTTTACCCAGACGGTAGGCCAAAACCACACAGAGTTTGGATCCATTTTATGACAGAATCAATCAACTTTTCTGATAATCAAAGTGTTTTGCAACCAGATCTTAGATACTTAAGTTATGGGAAAAAACAAACCGCAACCTCTGAAAAAACCTTAAACTAAAAATTACAAAATTGCTAGTTCCTAAAAATCACGTTCTGCAATAGAAAATAAACCCGACTTTTCCCGAGTTCTTAAAGTCAAAATTTGGGAAAAAAAAATGCATTTTTGCATTTTAAAGCTTTACCCAGACGGTAGGCCAAAACCACACAGAGTTTGGATCCATTTTATAGCAGTATCAATCAACTTTTCAGACAATCAAAGTTTTTTGCAACCAGATCTAAGATACTTAAGTTATGTGAAAAAACAAACCGCAACCTCTGAAAAAACCTCAAACTTAAAATTACTTCCTTAATAAGTTCTTAAAAAACAAGTTCTGCTATAGAAAATAAACCCGACTTTTCCCGAGTTCTTAAAGTCAAAATTTGGGGAAAAAAAAAAAAATCTCACAACAATCAACATTTTTGCATTTTAAAGCTTTACCTTTACCTAAAGCTTTACTTAAAATTACTTACTTACCTAGTACTTAAAAAACAAGTTCTGCCATTGAAAATAAACCCGAGTTTTTAAAGTAAAAATTTCGAAAAAAAAATCTCACATCAGTCAACATTTTTGCATTTCGAAGCTTTACCCAGACGGTAAGCCAAAACCACACAGTTTGGATCCATTTTATAGCAGTATCAAACAACTTTTCAGATAATTAAAGATTTTTTTAATCGAAAATTAAGATACCTAAGTTATGTAAGAAAACAAACCGCAACCTCTGAAAAAACCTTAAACTAAAACTTACTTCCTTAATAAGTTCCTAAAAAACAAGTTCTGCCATAGACTTTTCCTGAGTTTTTAAAGTAAAAAAATCGAAAAGAAAAATCTTACATCAATCAACATTTTTGCATTTCAAAGCTTTTCCGAGACGGTAGGCCAAAACCACACAGAGTTTGGATCCATTTTATAGCAATATCAATCAACTTTTCAGATAATCAAAGTTTTTTACAACCAAAATTAAGATACTTAAGTTATGTGAAAAAACAAACCGCAACCTCTGAAAAAACCTTAAACTTAAAATTACTTTCTTAATAAGTTCTTAAAAAACAAGTTCTGCCATAGAAAATAAACCCGACTTTTCCCGAGTTCTTAAAGTCAAAATTTGGGGAAAAAAAAAAATCTCACAACAATCAAAATTTTTGCATTTTAAAGCTTTACCTTTACCTAAAGCTTTACTTAAAATTACTTACTTACCTAGTACTTAAAAAACAAGTTCTGCCATTGAAAATAAACCCGAGTTTTTAAAGTAAAAATTTCGAAAACAAAAAATATCACAACAATCAACATTTTTGCATTTCAAAGCTTTTCCGAGATGGTAGGCCAAAACCACAAACAGTTTGGGTCCATTTTATAGCAGTATCAATCAACTTTTCAGATAATCAAAGTTTTTTGCAACCAGATCTAAGATACTTAAGTAATGTAAAAAAACAAACCGCAACCTCTGAAAAAACCTTAAACTAAAAATTACATCCTTAATAAGTTCCTAAAAAACAAGTTCTGCCACAGAAAATAAACCCGACTTTCCCCGAGTTTTTAAAGTAAAAATATCGAAAAAAAAAATCTTACATCAATCATTATTTTTGCATTTCAAAGCTTAACCCAGACGGTAGGCCAAAACCACAAACAGTTAGGATCCATTTAATAGCTGTATTACTTTTCAGATAATCAAAGTTTTTACAACCAAAATTAAGATACTTAAGTTATGTGAAAAAACAAAGCGCAACCTCTGAAAAAACCTTAAACTTAAAA
>NW_022996947.1:0-2125 GCF_900245975.1 Drosophila guanche | reverse complement strand
AACCCGAGTTTTCAAAGTCAAAATTTCGTACAAAATACATCACAAAAATCAACATTTTTGCTTTTCAAAGCTTTACTTAGACGGTAGGTCAAAACCACACAGAGTTTGGATCCAGTTTATGACAGAATCAATCAACTTTTCAGATAATCAAAGTTTTTTGCAACCAGATCTAAGATACTATTATATTATGTAAAAAAAACAAACAACCTCTGAAAAAACCTTAAACTAAAAATTACAAAATTGCTAGTTCCTAAAAAACAAGTTCTGCCATAGAAAATAAACCCGACTTTTTCCGAGTTCTTAAAGTCAAAATTTGGGAAAAAAAAATCTCACAACAATCAACATTTTTGCATTTTAAAGCTTTACCCATACGGTAGGCCAAAACCACACAGAGTTTGGATCCATTTTATAGCAGTATCAATCAACTTTTCAGATAATCAAAGTTTTTTACAACCAAAATTAAGATACTTAAGTTATGTGAAAAATCAAACCGCAACCTCTGAAAAAACCTTAAACTTAAAATTACTTCCTTAATAAGTTCTTAAAAACAAGTTCTGACATAGAAAATAAACCCGAGATTTTAAAGTAAAAATTTCGAAAACAAAAAATCTCACAACAATCAACATTTTTGCATTTCAAAGCTTTTCCGAGATGGTAAGCCAAAACCACGAACAGTTTGGATCCATTTTATAGCAGTATCAATCAACTTTTCAGATAATCAAAGTTTTTTGCAACCAGATCTAAGATATTTAAGTTATGCAAAAAAACAAACCGCAACCTCTGAAAAAACCTTCAACTAAAAATTACAACTTTAATAAGTTCCTAAAAAACAAGTTCTGCCATAGAAAATAAACCCGACTTTTCCAGAGTTTTTAAAGTAAAAATATCGAAAAAAAAAAAAAATCTCACATCAATCAACATTTTTGCATTTCAAAGCTTAACGCAGACGGTAGGCCAAAACCACACGGAGTTTGGATCCGTTTTATAGCAGTAGCAATCAACTTTTCAGATAATCAAAGTTTTTTACAACCAAAATTAAGATACTTAAGTTATGTGAAAAAACAAAGCGCAACCTCTGAAAAAACCTTAAACTTAAAACTACTTCCTTAATAATTTATTAAAAAACAAGTTCTGCCATAGAAAAAAAAACCCGAGTTTTTAAAGTCAAAATTTCGTACAAAATACCTCACAAA
The DNA here is from genome assembly GCF_900245975.1 of Drosophila guanche. Taxonomy (NCBI): domain Eukaryota; kingdom Metazoa; phylum Arthropoda; class Insecta; order Diptera; family Drosophilidae; genus Drosophila; species Drosophila guanche. Next base: position 932 of record NW_022996947.1, on the reverse strand, counting down.
AATCAACAAATTTGCATTTCAAAGTTTACCCAGACGGTAGGCCAAAACCACACAGAGTTTGGATCCATTTTATAGCAGAACCAATCAACTTTTCTGATAATCAAAGTGTTATGTAACCAGATCTTAGATCCTTAAGTTATGTAAAAAAACAAACCACAACCTCTGAAAAAACCTTTTAACTAAAAATTACAACTTTAATAAGTTCCTAAAAAACAAGTTCTGCCATAGAAAATAAACCCGACTTTTCCAGAGTTTTTAAAGTAAAAATATTGAAAAAAAAAAAAATCTCACATCAATCAACAAATTTGCATTTCAAAGTTTACCCAGACGGTAGGCCAAAACCACACAGAGTTTGGATCCATTTTATAGCAGAAAAAATCAACTTTTCTGATAATCAAAGTTTTTTACAACCAAAATTAAGATACTTAAGTTATGTGAAAAAACAAAGCGCAACCTCTGAAAAAACCTTAAACTTAAAATTACTAACTTACCTAGTTCTTAAAAAACAAGTTCGGCCATAGAAAATAAACCCGAGTTTTTAAAGTCAAAATTTCGTACAAAATACCCCACAGAAATCAACATTTTTGCATTTCAAAGCTTTACACAGACGGTAGGCCAAAACCACAAAGAGTTTGGATCCATTTTATAGCAGAATCAATCAACTTTTCTGATAATCAAAGTTTTTTGCAACCGGATCTTAGATACTTAAGTTATGTGAAAAAACAAACCGCACCCTCTGAAAAAAAAACCTTAAACTAAAAATTACAAAAATGCTAGTTCTTAAAAAAAAAGTTCTGGCATAGAAAATAAAACCGACTTCTCCCGAGTTTTTAAAGTTAAAATTTCGAAAAAAAATCTCACAACAATCCACATTTTTGCATTTCAAAGCTCTTCCAAAACAGTAGGCCAAAACCACACAGAGTTTGGATCCA
>NW_022996946.1:0-2125 GCF_900245975.1 Drosophila guanche | reverse complement strand
AAAGTTTTTTACAACCAAAATGAAGATACTTAAGTTATTTGAAAAAACAAACCGCAACCTCTGAAAAAACCTTAAACTTAAAATTACATCCTTAATAAGTTCCTAAAAAACAAGTTTTGCCATAGAAAATAAACCCAAGTTTTTAAAGTCAAAATTTCGTACAAAATACCTCACAAAAATCAACATTTTTGCATTTGAAAGCTTAACCCAGACGGTAGGCCAAAACCACACAGAGTTTGGATCCATTTTATAGCAGAATCAATCAACTTTTCTGATAATCAAAGTTTTTTGCAACCAGATCTTAGATACTTAAGTTATGTGAAAAAACAAACCGCAAAATCACACAGAGTTTGGATCCATTTTATAGCAGTATCAATAAACTTTTCAGATAATCAAAGTTTTTACAACCAAAATTAGGATACTTAAGTTATGTGAAAAAACAAATCGCTACCTCTGAAAAAACCTTATACAAAAAATTACTTTCTTAATAAATTCTTAAAAATAAAGTTCTGCAATAGAAAATAAACCCGGCTCTTTCCGAGTTTTAAAAGTCAAAAGTTCGTAAAAAATACCTCACAAAAATCAACATTTTTGCATTTCAAAGCTTTACCCAGACGGTAGGCCAAAACCACACAGATCCATTTTATAGAAGAATCAATCAACTTTTCTGATAATCAAAGTTTCTTGTAACCAGATCTTAGATACTTAAGTTATGTGAAAAAACAAACCGCAACCTCTGAAAAAACCTTAAACTAAAAATTACAAAATTGCTAGTTCTTAAAAGACAAGTTCTGGCATAGAAAATAAAACCGACTTCTCCCGAGTTTTTAAAGTAAAAATTTTGAAAAAAAAATCTCACAACAATCCACATTTTGGCATTTCAAAGCTTTTCCGAGACGGTAGGCCAAAATCACACAGAGTTTGGATCCATTTTATAGCAGTATCAATCAACTTTTCAGATAATCAAAGTTTTTTATAACCAAAATTAAGATACTTAAGTTATGTGAAAAAACAAACCGCAACATCTGAAAAAACCTTAAACTTAAAATTACTTCCTTAATAAGTTCTTAAAAAAACAATTTCTGCCATAGAAAATAAACCCGAGTTTTTAAAGTCAAAATTTCGTACAAAATACCTCTAAAAAATCAACATTTTTGCCTTTCTAAGCTTTACCCAGACGGTAGGCCAAAACCACACAGAGTTTGGATCCATTTTATAGCAGTATCAATAAACTTTTCAGATAATCAAAGTTTTTTTACAACCAGATCTAAGATACTTAAGCTATGAAAAAATCTTAAACAAAAAATTACTTTCTTAATAAATTCTTAAGAAAAAAGTTCTGCCATAGAAAATAAACCCGATTCTTCCCAAGTTTTTAATGTCAAAATTTCGTAAAAAATACCTCTCAAAAATCAACATTTTTGCATTTCAAAGCTTTACCCAGACGGTAGGCCAAAACCACACAGAGTTTGGATCCATTTTATAGCAGAATCAATCAACTTTTCTGATAGTCAAAGTTTCTTGCAACCAGATCTTAGATACTTAAGTTATGTGAAAAAACAAACCGCAACCTCTGAAAAAACCTTAAACTAAAAATTACAAAATTGCTAGTTCTTAAAAAACAAGTTCTGGCATAGAAAATAAAACCGACTTCTCCCGAGTTTTTAAAGTAAAAATTTCGAAAAAAAAATCTCACAACAATCCACATTTTTGCAATTCAAAGCTTTTCCGAGACGGTAGTCCAAAACCACAAACAGTTTGGATCCATTTTATAGCAGTATCAATCAACCTTTCAGATAATCAAAGTTTTTTACAACCAAAATTAAGATACTTAAGTTATGTGAAAAAACAATCCGCAACCTCTGAAAAAACCTTAATCTTAAAATTACTTCCTTAATAAGTTCTTAAAAACAAGTTCTGCCATATAAAATAAACCCGAGTTTTTAAAGTCAAAATTTCGTACAAAATATCTCACAAAAATCAACATTTTTGCATTTCAAAGCTTTACCCAGACGGTAGGCCAAAACCACACAGAGTTTGGATCCATTTTATAGCAGAATCAATCAACTTTTCTGATAATCAAAGTTTTTTGCAACCAGATCTTAGATACTTAAGTTATGTAAAA
>NW_022996945.1:0-2129 GCF_900245975.1 Drosophila guanche | reverse complement strand
GAAAGTAAACCCGACTTTTCCCGAGTTTTTAAAGTCAAAATTTCGTAAAAAATACCTCACAAAAATCAACATGTTTGCATTTCAAAGCTTTACCCAGACGGTAGGCCAAAACCACACAGAGTTTGGATCCATTTTATAGCAGTATCAATCAACTTTTCAGATAATCAAAGTTTTTTACAACCAAAATTAAGATACTTAAGTTATGTGAAAAAACAAACCACAACCTCTGAAAAAACCTCAAACTAAAAATTACAAAATTGCTAGTTCTTAAAAAACAAGTTCCTGCATAGAAAATAAAACCGACTTCTCCCGAGTTTTTAAAATCAAAATTTCGAAAAAAAATCTCACAACAATCCAAATTTTTGCATTTGAAAGCTTTTCCGAGACGGTAGGCCAAAATCACACAGAGTGAATTTGGATCCACTTTATAGCAGCATCAATCAACTTTTCAGATAATCAAAGTTCTTTACAACCAGATCTGAGGTACTTAAGTTATGTGAAAAAACAAACCGCTACCTCTGAAAAGACCTTAAACTAAAAATTACATCCTTAATAAGTTCCTAAAAAAAAAGTTCTGCCATAGAAAATAAACCCGACTTTTCCCGAGNTCAACTTTTCAGATAATCAAAGTTCTTTACAACCAGATCTAAGGTACTTAAGTTATGTGAAAAAACAAACCGCTACCTCTGAAAAGACCTTAAACTAAAAATTACATCCTTAATAAGTTCCTAAAAAAAAAGTTCTGCCATAGAAAATAAACCCGACTTTTCCCGAGTTTTTAAAGTAAAAATATTGAAAAAAAAAATCTCACATCAATCAACATTTCTGCATTTCAAAGCTTTACCCGGACGGTAGGCCAAAACCACACAGTTTGGATCCATTTTATAGTAGTATCAATCAACTTTTCAGATAATCAAAGTTTTTTACAACCAAAATTAAGATACTTAAGTTATGTGAAAAAACAAACCACAACCTCTGAAAAAACCTTAAACTAAAAATTACATCCTTAATAAGTTCCTAAAAAACAAGTTCTGCCATAGAAAATAAACCCGACTTCTCCCGAGTTTTTAAAGTAAAAATATTGAAAAAAAAATCTCACATCAATCAACATTTCTGCATTTCAAAGCTTTACCCGGACGGTATGCCAAAACCACACAGTTTGGATCCATTTTATAGTAGTATCAATCAACTTTTCAGATGATCAAAGTTTTTTNATAATCAAAGTTTTTTACAACCAAAATTAAGATACTTAAGTTATGTGAAAAAACAAACCACAACCTCTGAAAAAACCTTAAACTAAAAATTACATCCTTAATAAGTTCCTAAAAAACAAGTTCTGCCATAGAAAATAAACCCGACTTCTCCCGAGTTTTTAAAGTAAAAATATTGAAAAAAAAATCTCACATCAATCAACATTTCTGCATTTCAAAGCTTTACCCGGACGGTAGGCCAAAACCACACAGTTTGGATCCATTTTATAGTAGTATCAATCAACTTTTCAGATAATCAAAGTTTTTTACAACCAAAATTAAGATACTTAAGTTATGTGAAAAAACAAACCACAACCTCTGAAAAAACCGTAAATTAAAAATTACAAAATTGCTAGTTCTTAAAAAACAAGTTCTGGCATAGAAAATAAAACCGACTTCTCCTGAGTTTATAAAGTAAAAATTTCGAAAAAAAATCTCACAACAATCCAAATTTTTGCATTTCAAAGCTTTTCCGAGACGGTAAGCCAAAATCACACAGAGTTTGGATCCATTTTATAGCAGTATCAATCAACTTTTCAGATAATCAAAGTTTTTTGCAACCAGATCTAAGATACTTAAGTTATGTAAAAAAACAAACCGCAACCTCTGCAAAAACCTTAAACTAAAAATTACCACCTTAATAAGTTCCTAAAAAACAAGTTCTGCCATAGAAAATAAAACCGACTTTTCCCGAGTTTTTAAAGTAAAAATATCGAAAAAAAAAATCTCACATCAATCAACATTTTTGCATTTCATATTGAAAAAAAAATCTCACATCAATCAACATTTCTGCATTTCAAAGCTTTACCCGGACGGTAGGCCAAAACCACAAACAGTTTGGATCCATTTTATAGCAGTATCAATCAACTTTTCAGATAA
>NW_022996944.1:0-2130 GCF_900245975.1 Drosophila guanche | reverse complement strand
ATTCCCATTAGACCCACTAGAAACTTTATTCCTTTGTTCCTTCCACTATGTAGATCGAATTATGGCTCACACGAACCCTTTAGGGTTTTATGCTCGGATTATAATTCCCTCTACCACATTATATCCTCAACTAACTCCCTTCCTCTTCTTAAATCTCTTATACTAGCCTACCTCTCCCGTAGTTAGTTTCATTTTAGTTTTGTCTTGTTTCTGATTTTGGTAATTTTTGCTTGCTTAGCTATAGCTTAGCTTAGTCTAGTTATGATAAGCTCTAATTTTCCTCGAATATTAGCCTAACATCTATCTTTCCTGCATGCTCGCGACCGGTTCGGTTAATCGCGCCGCGCGTCATGCGGCAGCGCCCCTCGGTCGGTTGGGCGGGAGGAGGGCTGCGTTCTGCTAGGTTCCGGGCGTAACAGGCTTTGGCTTGGTGTCGCATGGGCCACTTGATGGTGCAGTCATTGCAAATCAACGTCCAGAAGAAAAAAAAAAAAAAGTAAAAATATCGAAAAAAAAAATCTCACAATCTCATTTTATACCAGTAGCAATCAACTTTTCAGATAATCAAAGTTTTTTATAACCAAAATTAAGATACTTAAGTTATGTGAAAAAACAAACCGCAACCTCTGAAAAAACCTTAAACTTAATTACTTCCTTAATAAGTTCTTAAAAAAACAAGTTCTGCCATAGAAAATAAACCCGACTTTTCCCGAGTTTTTAAAGTCAAAAATTCGTAAAATATACCTCACAAAAATAAACAATTTCGTAAAAAATACCTTAAAAAAGGTGGTCGAAGGTGTATATTTCCCAGAAGGTAAGGCAAAACCACAAACTGTTTGGATTCACTTTTAATCTGCATCAACCACCTTTTCAGACAGTCAAAGTTCTTTATAAGCAGATCTTTTTTTTTTTCTCTGCTCTGAAAAAAAACTGAGACAAAAATCTACAAAATTTAAAAATTATTCAAAAAATGTTCTGCCATAGAAAATAAACCCGACTTTTCCCGAGTTCTTAAACTCAAAATGTCGTAAAAAATATTTTAAAAAATCAACCGTTTTTAATTTCACAGCTTTATATTAGCCAGACGGTAAGGCAAAACAAAGTCAAAGTTAAACTCAAAGTATCGAAAAAATAAAATAAAATAAAAAAAAAAATAAAATAAAAAATAAAATAAAAAAAAAATATCTCACAAAAATCAAAATTGATGCATGTCAAAGGTTAACCGAGACGGTAGGCCAAACCCACACAGAGTTTGGATCCACTTTATAGCCGTATAAATCAACTTTTTAGATATAAATAGTTCCTTACAACTAGATCTAAGACAATTAAGTTATGTGAAAAAGAAACCACTACCTCTAAAAAAAACCTTAAACAATAAAGTACATACTTTAATAATTCTTAAAAAAAAAGTTCTGCCATTGAAAATAAACCCTACTGTTCCTGAGTTCTTAAAGTCAAAATGTCGTCAAAAATACCTCACAAAAATGTACACTTTTACATTTCAAAGCTTTACCCAGACGGTAGTCCAAAACCACTCAGAGTTTGGTTCCACTTTATAGCAGTATCCATCAACTTTTCAGATAATCAAAGGTCTTTACAACCAGATCAAAAATACTTAAGATATGCGAAAAAAACAAACCGCAACCTCGAAAAAACCTTAAACTAAAAATTACATCCTTAATAAATTCCTAAAAAAACAAGTTCTGCCATAGAAAAAATATCGAAAAAAAAAATCTCACAACAATCCACATTTTTGCATTTCAAAGCTTTTCTGAGACGGTAGACCAAAACCACTCAGAGTTTGGATCCATTGTATAGCAGTATCAATCAACTTTTTAGATAATCAAAGTTTTTTACAACCAAAATTAAAATACTTAAGTTATGTGAAAAAACAAACTGCAACCTCTGAAAAACTGATTAAAAACAAAAATCTGACAAAAATCAACATTTTTGAATTTTAAAGCTTTTCCGAGACGGTAGGCCAAAACCACAAACAGTTTGGATCCATTTGATAGCAGTATCAATAAACTTTTCAGATAATCAAAGTTTGTTGCAACCAAAATTAAGATACTTAAGTTATATGAAAAAACAAACCGCAACATTTGAAAAAACTGATTTAAAAAAAAAAAA
>NW_022996943.1:0-2131 GCF_900245975.1 Drosophila guanche | reverse complement strand
GCTTAGGTAACTTAGATCTGCTTGCAAGAAATTTTGTATATTTGAAAAGTTGATTGATACTGATATAAAATGGATTCAAACTCTGTGTGATTTTGGCCTACCGCCTGGGCAAAGCTTTGAAATGAAAAAACGTTGATTGTTGTGATATTTTTTTAACGAAATTTTGACTTTAAAAATTCGGGAAAAGTCGGGTTTATTTACTATGGCAGAACTTTTCTTTTAAGAATTTTCAAAGTTTGTACTTTTTTGTTTAAGGTTTTTAAGAGGTGGCGGTTTGTTTTTTCACATAACTCAAGTATCTTAGATCTGGTTGCAAAAAACTTTGATTATCTGAAAAGTTGATTGATACTGCTATAAAATGGATCCAAACTCTGTGTGGTTTTGGCCTACCGTCTGGGTAAAGCTTTAGAAAGCAAAAATGTTGATTTTTGTTAGGTATTTTGTACGAAATTTTGACTTTAAAAATTCGGAAAGAGTCGGGTTTGTTTGCTACGGCAGACCTTGGTTTTTTCAGAATTTTTAAAGTTTGTACTTTTTTGTTTAAGGTTTTTTTAGATGTAGCGGTTTGCTTTTTGACAGAACTTAAGTATCTTAGATCTGGTTGTAAAGAACTTTTAATATCTGAAAAGTTGATTGATGCTGCTATGAAGTGGATCCAAACTGTGTGTGGTTTTGGCCTACCGTCTCGGAAATGAAAAAAATATTGATTGTTGTGAGATTTTTTTTCTTCGAAATTTTGACTTTAAAAACTCGGGAAAACTCTGGTTTATTTTCTATGGCAGACATTTTTTTTAAGAGTTTATTAAGAAAGTAATTTTTTGTTTAAGGTTTTTTCAGAGGTTGCGTTTTGTTTTTCACATAACTTTAGTATATTAGATCTGGTTGCAAAAAACTTTGATTATTTGAAATGTTGATTGATACTGCTATAAAATTGATCCAAACTCTGTGTGGTTTTGGCCTAACGTCTCGGCAAAGCTTTGAAATGAAAAAACGTTGATTGTTGTGAGATTTTTTTAACGAAATTTTGACTTTAAAAATTCGGGAAAAGTCGGGTTTGTTTTCTATGGCAGAACTTTTTTTTAAGTATTTTCAAAATTATGTACTTTTTTGTTTAATGTGTTTTAGAAGTTGCGGTTTGTTTTTTCACATAACTTAACTATCTTAGACTTGGTTGTAAAGAACTTTGATTATCTGAAAAGTTGATTGATACTGCTATAAAGTGGATCCAAACTCTGTGTAGTTTTGGCCTACCGTCTGGGTAAAGCTTTGAAATGCAAAAATGTTGATTTTTGTGAGGTATTTTGTACCAAATTTGGACTTTAAAAATTTTGGGAAAAGTCGGGTTTATTTTCTATGGCAGAACTTTTTTTTTACGAGATTATTAAGAAAGTAATTTTTAGTTTAAGGTTTTTTCAGAGGTTGCGATTTGATTTTTAACATAACGTAAGTATCTTAGATCTGGTTGTAAAGAACTTTGATTATCTGAAAAGTTGATTGATGCTGCTATGAAGTGCATCCAAACTGTGTGTGGTTTTGGCCTACCGTCTCGGAAATGAAAAAAATATTGATTGTTGTGAGATTTTTTTTTTCGAAATTTTGACTTTAAAAACTCGGGAAAACTCTGGTTTATTTTCTATGGCAGAAATTTTTGTTTAAGAAATTATTAAGAAAGTAATTTTTTGTTTAAGGTTTTTTCAGAGGTTGCGTTTTGTTTTTCAAATAACTTTAGTATCTTAGATCTGGTTGCAAAAAATTTTGATTATCTGAAAAGTTGATTGATGCTGCTATAAAGTGGATCCAAACTCTGTGTGATTTTGGCCTACCGTCTGGGCAAAGCTTTGAAATAAAGAAACGTTGATTGTTGTGAGATTTTTTTAACGAAATTTTGACTTTAAAAATTCGGGAAAAGTCGCGTTTATTTTCTATGGCAGGACTTTTTTTTTAAGTATTTTCAAAATTTTGTACTTTTTTGTTTAATGTGTTTTAGAAGTTGCGGTTTGTTTTTTCACATAACTTAAGTATCTTAGACCTGGTTGTAGGGAACTTTGATTATCTGAAAAGTTGATTGATACTGCTATAAAGTGGATCCAAACTCTGTGTGATTTTGGCCTACCGTCTGGGCAAAGCTTTG
>NW_022996942.1:0-2132 GCF_900245975.1 Drosophila guanche | reverse complement strand
TTAAGAACTTATTAAGGATGTAATTTTTAGTTTAAGGGTTTTTCAGAGGTTGCGGTTTGTTTTTTCACATAACTTAAGTATCTTAGATCGGGTTGTAAAGAAATTTGATTATCTGAAAAGTTGATTGATACTGTTATAAAATTTCACATAACTTAAGTATCTTAGATCTGGTTGTAAGGAAATTTGATTATCTGAAAAACTTATTGATACGGTTATAAAATGGATCCAAACTCGGTGTGGTTCTGGCCTACCGTCTGGGTAAAGCTTTGAAATGCAAAAATGTTTATTTTTGTGAGGTATTTTTTTCGAAATTTTTACTTTAAAAACTCGGGAAGAGTCGAGTTTATTTTCTATGACAGAACTTGTCTTTTAAGAACTTATTAAGGATTTAATTTTTAGTTTAAGGTTTTTTCAGAGGTTGCGGTTTGTTTTTTCACATAACTTAATTATCTTAGATCTGGTTGCAAAAAACTTTGATTATCTGAAAATTTGATTGATACTGCTATAAAATGGATCCAAACTGTGTGTGGTTTTGGCCTACCGTCTGGGTAAAGCTTTGAAATGCAAAAATGTTGATTTTTGTGAGGTATTTTTTCGAAATTTTGACTTTAAAAACTCGGGAAGAGTCGGGTTTATTTTCTATGGCAGAACTTGCTTTTTGTGTATGTAATGGATGTATGGGTATGTATGGATGTAATTTTTTGTTTAAGGTTTTTTCAGAGGTTGCGGTTTGTTTTTTTACATAACTTAAGTATGTTAGATCTGGTTGCAAAAAACTTTGATTATCTGAAAAGTTGTTTGATGCTGCTATGAAGTGGATCCAAACTGTGTGTGGTTGTGGCCTACCGTCTGGGTAAAGCTTTGAAATGCAAAAATGTTGATTGTTGTGAGTATTTTATTGTTAAAATTTTGACTTTAAAAACTCGGGAAATGTCGGGTTTATTTTCTATGGCAGAACTTGTTTTTTAGGAACTTATTAAGGACGTAATTTTTTGTTTAAGGTTTTTTTCAGAGGTAGCGAATTTTTTTCACATAGCATAAGTATCTTAGATCTGGTTGCAAAAAGCTTTGATTATCTGAAAAGTTTTTTGATGCTGCTATGAAGTGGATCCAAACTGTGTGTGGTTTTGGCGTACCGTCTCGGAAAAGCTTTGAAATGCAAAAATGTTGATTTTTGTGAGGTATTTTTTCAAAATTTTGACTTTAAAAACTCGGGAAGAGTCGAGATTATTTTCTATGGCAGAACCTGGTTTTTTAAGAACTTATTAAGGATTTAATTTTTAGTTTAAGGTTTTTTCAGAGGTTGCGGTTTGTTTTTTCACATAACTTAAGTATCTTGAATCTGGTTGCAAAAAATTTTGATTATCTGAAAATTTGATTGATACTGCTATAAAATGGATCCAAACTGTGTGTGGTTTTGGCCCACCGGCTGGGTAACGCTTTGAAATGCAAAAATGTTGATTGCTGTGAGATTTTTTTTCTTCGAAATTTTGACTTCAAAAAATCGGGAAGAGTCGGGTTTATTTTCTATGGCAGAACCTGGTTTTTTAAGAACTTATTAAGGATGTAATTTTTAGTTTAAGGTTTTTTCAGAGGTTGCGGTTTGTTTTTTTCACATAACTTAAGTATCTTAGATCTGGTTGCAAAAAACTTTGATTATCTGAAAATTTGATTGATACTGCTATAAAATGGATCCAAACTGTGTGTGGTTTTGGCCTACCGTCTGGGTAAAGCTTTGAAATGCAAAAATGTTGATTTTTGTGAGGTATTTTTTCGAAATTTTGACTTTAAAAACTCGGGAAGAGTCGGGTTTATTTTCTATGGCAGAACCTGGTTTTTTAAAAACTTATTAAGGATTTAATTTTTAGTTTAAGGTTTTTTTCAGAGGTAGCGATTTGTTTTTTCACATAGCATAAGTATCTTAGATCTGGTTGCAAAAACCTTTGATTATCTGAAAAGTTGTTTGATGCTGCTATGAAGTGGATCCAAACTGTGTGTGGTTTTGGCTTACCGTCTGGGTAAAGCTTTGAAATGCAAAAATGATGATTGTTGTGATATTTTTTTTCTTCGAATTTTTGACTTTAAAAGCTCGGGAAAAGTCGGATTTATTTTCTATGGCAGAACTTTTTTTT
>NW_022996941.1:0-2133 GCF_900245975.1 Drosophila guanche | reverse complement strand
AATTTCGAGAAAAAAAAACTCACAACAATCAACATTTATTCATTTCAAAGCTTTGCCCAGACGGTAGGCCAAAATCACACAGAGTTTCAATCCATTTTATAGCAGTATCTATCAACTTTTCAAATAATCAAAGTTTTTTGCAACCAGATCTAAGTTACTTAAGCTATGTGAAAAAACAAATCGCTACCTCTGAAAAAACCTTAAATAAAATATTACTTTCTTAATAAATTCTAAAAAAAAAGTTCTGCCATAGAAAATAGGCCCGAGTCTTCCCGAGCTTTTAAAGTCAAAATTTCGTTAAAAATACCTCACAAAAATCAACATTTTTGCATTTCAAAGCTTTTCCGAGACGGTAGGCCAAAACCACACAGAGTTTGGATCCACTTTATAGCAGTATCAATCAACTTTTCAGATAATCAAGGGTTTTTACAACCAAAGTTAAGATACTTAAGTTATGTGAAAAAACAAACCACAACCTCTGAAAAAACCTTAAACTAAAAATTACAAAATTGCTAGTTCTTAAAAAAACAAGATCTGCCATAGAAAATAAAAGCGACTTTTCCCGAGTTTTTAAAGTCAAAATTTCAACAAAAAAAAACTCTCACAACAATCAACATTTTTGCATTTCAAAGCTTTTCCGAGACGGTAGGCCAAAACCGCAAAAAGTTTGGATCCATTTAATAGCAGTATCAATCAACTTTTCAGATAATCAAGGGTTTTTACAACCAAAATTAAGATACTTAAGTTATGTGAAAAAAACAAACCACAACCTCTGAAAAAACCTTAAACTAAAAATTACAAAATTGCTAGTTCTTAAAAAACAAGTTCTGCCATAGAAAATAAAACCAACTTTTCCCGAGTTTTTAAAGTCAAAATTTCAATCAACTTTTCAGATAATCAAAGTTTTTTACAACCACAGTTAAGATACTTAAGTTATATGAAAAAACAAACCGAAACCTCTGAAAAAACCTTAAACTAAAAATTACAAAATTGCTAGCTCTTAAAAAACAAGTTCTGCCATAGAAAATAAAACCGACTTTTCCCGAGTTTTTAAAGTCAAAATTTCGCAAAAAAAAAAATCTCACAACAATCAGCATTTTTGCATTTCAAAGCTTTACCCAGACTGTTGGCCAAAACCACACAGAGTTTGGATCCACTTTATAGCAGTATCAATCAACTTTTTAGATAATCAAAGTTTTTTACAACCAAAATTAAGATACATAAATTATGTGAAAAAAACAAACCGCAACCTCTGAAAAAACCTTAAACTAAAAATAACATCCTTAATAAGTTCTTAAAAAACAAGTTCTGCCAAAGAAAATAAACCCGGGAAAACCCGAGTTTTTAAAGTCAAAATTTCGAAAAAAAATCTCACAACAATCAACATTTTTGCATTTCAAAGCTTTTCCGAGACGGTAGGCCAAAACCACACACAGTTTGGATCCACTTCATAGCAGCATCAATCAACTTTTCAAATATTAAAAGTTCTTTACAACCAGATCTAAGATACTTAAGTTCTGTCAAAAAACAAACCGCTACATCTAAAAAAACCGTAAACAAAAAAGTACAAACTTTGAAAATTCTGAAAAAACCAAGGTCTGCCGTAGCAAATAAACCCGACTCTTCCCGAATTTTTAAAGTCAAAATTTCGTACAAAATACATCACAAAAATCAACATTTTTGCTTTTCAAAGCTTTACCCAGACGGTAGGCCAAAACCACACCGAGTTTGGATCCATTTTATAGCAGTATCAATCAACTTTTCAGATAATCAAAGTTTTTTACAACCAGATCTAAGATAATTAAATTATGTGAAAAAACAAACCGCAACCTCTGAAAAAACATTAAACTAAAAATAACATCCTTAATAAGTTCTTAAAAAACAAGTTCTGCCAAAGAAAATAAACCCGACTTTTCCCGAGTTTTTAAAGTAAAAATTTCGAGAAAAAAAAACTCACAACAATCAACATTTATTCATTTCAAAGCTTTGCCCAGACGGTAGGCCAAAATCACACAGAGTTTCAATCCATTTTATAGCAGTATCTATCAACTTTTCAAATAATCAAAGTTTTTTGCAACCAGATCTAAGTTACTTAAGCTATGTGAAAAAACAAATCGCTACCTCTGAAAAAAC
>NW_022996940.1:0-2134 GCF_900245975.1 Drosophila guanche | reverse complement strand
CAACATTTTTGCATTTCAAAACTTTACCCAGACGGTAGGCCAAAACCACACACAGTTTGGATCAATTTTTTAGCAGTATCAATCAACTTTAAGATAATCAAAGTTTTTTGCAACCAGATCTAAGATACTTAAGTTATGTGAAAAAACAGACCGCAACCTCTGAAAAAACATTAAACTAAAAATTACATAATTAATAAGTTCCTAAAAAAAGTTCTGTCATAGAAAATAAACCCGACTGTTCCCGAGGTTTTAAAGTCAATATTTCGACAAAAAAAATCTTAAAACAATCAACATTTTTGAATTTCAAAGCTTTACCCAGGCGGTAGGCCAAAACCACACACAGTTTGGATCAATTTTTTAGCAGGATCAATCAACTTTAAGATAATCAAAGTTTTTTGCAACTAGATCTAAGATACTTAAGTTATGTGAAAAAACAGACCGCAACCTCTGAAAAAACCTTAAACTAAAAATTACATCTTTAATAAGTTCCTAAAAAAAGTTCTGCCATAGAAAATAAACCCGACTGTTCCCGAGTTTTTAAAGTCAATATTTCGACAATAAAAATCTCACAACAACCAACATTTTTGCATTTCAAAGCTTTACCCAGACGGTAGGCCAAAACCACACATAGTTTGGATCCATTTTTTAGCAGTATCAATCAACTTTTTAGATAATCAAAGTTTTTTGCAACCAGATCTAAGATACTTAAGTTATGTGAAAAAGCAAGCCGATACTACATAAGAAACCTTAAACTAAAAATGACATCTTTAATAAGTTCCTAAAAAAAAAGTTCTGCCATAGAAAATAAACCCGACTGTTCCCGAGTTTTTAAAGTCAATATTTCGACAATAAAAATCTCACAAAAACCAACATTTTTGAATTTCAAAGCTTTACCCAGACGGTAGGCCAAAACCACACACAGTTTGGATCCATTTTTTAGCAGTATCAATCAACTTTTTAGATAATCAAAGTTTTTTGCAACCAGATTTAAGATACTTAAGTTATGTCAAAAAACAAACCGATACTTCTAAAAAAACCTTAAACTAAAAATTACATCTTTAATAAGTTCCTAAAAAAAGTTCTGCCATAGAAAATAAACCCGACTGTTCCCGAGTTCTTAAAGTCAATATTTTGACAATAAAAATCTCACAACAACCAACATTTTTGCATTTCAAAACTTTACCCAGACGGTAGGCCAAAACCACACACAGTTTGGATCAATTTTTTAGCAGTATCATTCAACTCTAAGATAATGAAAGTTTTTTGAAACCAGATCTAAGATACTTAAGTTATGTGAAAAAAACAGACCGCAACCTCTGAAAAAACCTTAAACTAAAAATTACATCTTTAATAAGTTCCTAAAAAAAGTTCTACCATAGAAAATAAACCCTAATGTTCCCGAGTTTTTAAAGTCAATATTTCGACAATAAAAATCTCACAACAACCAACATTTTTGCATTTCAAAGCTTTACCCAGACGGTAGACCAAAACCACACACAGTTGGGATCAATTTTTTAGCAGTATCAATCAACTTTAAGATAATCAAAGTTTTTTGCAACCAGATCTAAGATACTTAAGTTATGTGAAAAAACAGACCGCTACTTCTAAAAAAACCTTAAAATAAAAATGACATCAATATTTCGACAATAAAATACTCACAACAACCAACATTTTTGCATTTCAATCCAGCATTTGGATCCATTTTTTAGCAGTATCAATCAACTTTTTAGATAATCAAAGTTTTTTGCAACCAGAGCTAAGATACTTAAGTTATGTGAAAAAACAGACCGCAACCTCTGAAAAAACCTTAAACTAAAAATTAAATCTTTCATAAGTTCCTAAAAAAAGTTCTGCCATAGAAAATAAACCCTAATGTTCCCGAGTTTTTAAAGTCAATATTTCGACAATAAAAATCTCACAACAACCAACATTTTTGCATTTCAAAGCTTTACCCAGACGGTAGGCCAAAACCACACACAGTTTGGATCAATTTTTTAGCAGTATCAATCAACTTTAAGATAATCAAAGTTTTTTGAAACCAGATCTAAGATACTTAAGTTATGTGAAAAAACAGACCGCAACCTCTAAAAAAACCTTAAACTAAAAATTACATCTTTAATAAGTTCCTAAAAAA
>NW_022996939.1:0-2134 GCF_900245975.1 Drosophila guanche | reverse complement strand
ACTTTTCCCGAATTTTTATAGTCAAAATTTCTTATAAAATACCTTACAAAAATCAACATTTTTGGATTTCAATGATTTACCCAGACGGTAGGCCAAAACCACACAGAGTTTGGATCCATTTTATAGCAGTATCAATCAACTTTTCAGATAATCAAAGTTTTTTACAACCAGATCTAAGATACTCAAGTTATGTGAAAAAGCAAACCGCAATATCTGAAAAAACCTTAAACTAAAAATTACTTCCTTAATAAGTTCTTAAAAAACAAGTTCTGCCATAGAAAATAAACCCGACTTTTCCCGAGTTTAGAAAGTCCAAATTTCGAAAAAAAAAATCTCACAACAATCAACATTTTTGCATTTCGAAGGTGTATATTTACCAGACGGTAAGGCAAAATCACAAAGTGTTTGGATTCACTTTTTATCTCCATCAATCAGATTTTCAGACAATGATAGTTCTTTAGAACCAGATCTAAGATACTTAAGTTATGTGAACTAAAAATTAAAAAATTACTAGTTCTTAAAAAACAAGTTCGTCCATAAAAAATAAACATGACTTTTCCCGAGTTTTTAATGTCGAAATTTCGTAAAAAATACCTTAAAAAATCAACATTTTTGCATTTCTAAGGTGTATATTTCCAAGACGGTAAGGCAAAACCACAAACTGTTTGGATTCACTTGATAGCAGTATCAATCAACTTTTCAGATAATCAAAGTTTTTTACAACCAAAATTAAGATACTTAAGGTTTGTGAAAAACAAACCGCAAACTCTGAAAAAACCTTAAACTAAAAATTACTTCCTTAATAAGTTTCTAAAAAACAAGTTCTGCCATAGAAAATAAACCCGAGTTTTTAAAGCCAAAATTTCTTACAAAATACATCACAAAAATCAACATTTTTGCATTTTAAAGCTTTACCCAGATGGTAGGCCAAAACCACACAGAGTTTGGATCCATTTTATAGCAGATTCTATCAACTTTTCAGATAATCAACGTTTTTTGCAACCAGATCTAAGATACTTAAGTTATGTGAAAAAACAAACCGCAACCTCTGAAAAAACCTTAAACTAAAACTTACCTCCTCAATAAGTTCCTAAAAAAACAAGTTCTGCCATAGAAAATAAACCCGACTTTTCCCGAGTTTTTAAAGTTAAAATTTGGAAAAAAAAAAATCTCACAACAATCCACATTTTTGCATTTCATAGCTTTACCCAGACGGTATGCCAAAACCACAAACAGTTTGGATGCATTTTATAGCAGTATCAATCAACTTTTCAAATAAGCAAAGTTTTTAACAACCAAAATTAAGAAACTTAAGATATGTGAAAAACAAACCGCAACCTCTGAAAAAACCTTAAACTAAAACGTACCTCCTTAATAAGTTCCTAAAAAAACAAGTTCTGCCATAGAAAATAAACCCGACTTTTGCCGAGTTTTTAAAGTCAAAATTTGGAAGAAAAAAAAAATCTCACAACAATCAACATTTTTGCATTTTAAAGCTTTTCCAAGACGGTAGACCAAAACCACACAGAGTTTGGATCCATTTTATAGCAGTATCAATCAACTTTTCAGATAATCAAAGTCTTTTACAACCAAAATTAAGATACTTAAGTTATGTGAAAAAACAAACCGCAACCTCTGAAAAAATTGATTAAAAAAAAAATATCTCACAAAAATCAACATTTTTGCATTTTAAAGCTTTACCCAGATGGTAGGCCAAAACCACACAGAGTTTGGATCCATTTTATAGCAGATTCTATCAACTTTTCAGATAATCAACGTTTTTTGCAACCAGATCTAAGATACTTAAGTTATGTGAAAAAACAAACCGCAACCTCTGAAAAAACCTTAAACTAAAACTTACCTCCTCAATAAGTTCCTAAAAAAACAAGTTCTGCCATAGAAAATAAACCCGACTTTTCCCGAGTTTTTAAAGTTAAAATTTGGAAAAAAAAAATCTCACAACAATCAACATTTTTGCATTTCATAGCTTTACCCAGACGGTAGGCCAAAACCACAAACAGTTTGGATGCATTTTATAGCAGTATCAATCAACTTTTCAGATAATCAAAGTTTTTTACAACCAAAATTAAGATACTTAAGTTATGTGAAAAACAAACCGCAACCTCTGAAAAAA
>NW_022996938.1:0-2135 GCF_900245975.1 Drosophila guanche | reverse complement strand
TGTGGTTTTGACCTACCTTCTCGGAAAAGCTTTGAAATGCAAAAATGTTGATTGTTGTGAGATTTTTTTTTTCGAAATTTTGACTTTAAAAACTCGGGAAAAGTCGGGTTTATTTTCCATGGCAGAACTTGTTTTTTAAGAACTAACAATTTTGTAATTTTTTGTTTAATGTTTTTTCAGAGGTTGCGGTTTGTTTTTTTACAAATAACTTAAGTATCTTAGATCTGGTTGTAAAAAACTTTGATTATCTGAAAAGTTGATTGATACTGCTATAAAATGGATCCAAACTCTGTGTGGTTTTGGCCTACCGTCTGGGTAAAGCT
The DNA here is from genome assembly GCF_900245975.1 of Drosophila guanche. Taxonomy (NCBI): domain Eukaryota; kingdom Metazoa; phylum Arthropoda; class Insecta; order Diptera; family Drosophilidae; genus Drosophila; species Drosophila guanche. Next base: position 1,812 of record NW_022996938.1, on the reverse strand, counting down.
AAAAAATGCAAAAATGTTGATTGTTGTGAGATTTTTTTTTCGAAATTTTTGACTTTAAAAACTCAGGAAAAGTCGGGTTTATTTTCTATGGCAGAACTTGTTTTTTAAGAACTTATTAAGGAAGTAATTTTAAGTTTAAGGTTTTTTCAGAGGTTGCGGTTTGTTTTTTCACATAACTTAAGTATCTTAGATCTGGTTGAAAAAAAACTTTGATTATCTGAAAAGTTGATTGATACGGCTATAAAATGGATCCAAACTCTGTGTGGTTTTGGCCTACCGTCTGGGTAAAGCTTTGAAATGCAAAAATGTGGATTGTTGTGAGATTTTTTTTTCGAAATTTTTACTTTAAAAACTCGGGAGAAGTCGGTTTTATTTTCTATGCCAGAACTTGATTTTTAAGAACTAGCATTTTTGTAATTTTTAGTTTAAGGTTTTTTCAGAGGTTGCGGTTTGTTTTCTCACATAACTTACGTATCTTAATTTTCGTTGTAAAAAACATTGATTATCTGAAAAGTTGATTGATACTGCTATAAAATGGATCCAAAATCTGTGTATGCCAGAACTTGTTTTTTAAGAACTTATTAAGGAAGTAATTTTAAGTTTAAGGTTTTTTCAGAGGTTGGGGTTTGTTTTTTCACATAACTTAAGTATCTAAGATCTGGTTGCAAAAAACTTTGATTATCTGAAAAGCTGATTGATTCTGCTGTAAAATGGATCCAAACTCTGTGTGGTTTTGGTCTACCGTCTGAGTAAAGCTTTGAAATGCAAACATGTTGATTTTTGTGAGGTATATTTTACGAATTTTTGACTTTAAAAACTCGGGAAAAGTCGGTTTTATTTTCTATGGCAGAACTTGTTTTTTAAGAACTTATTAAGGAAGTAATTTTAAGTTTAAGGTTTTTTCAGAGGTTGCGGTTTGTTTTTTCACATAACTTAAGTATCTTAGATCTGGTTGCAAAAAAACTTTGATTATCTGAAAAGTTGATTTATACTGCTATAAAATGGATCCAAACTCTGTGTGGTTTTGGCCTACCGTCTTGGTAAAGCTTTAAAATGCAAAAATGTTGATTGTTGTGAGATTCTTTTTTTCGAAATTTTTACTTTAAAAACTTAGGAAAAGTCGGTTTTATTTTCTGTGGCAGAACTTGTTTTTTTAGGAACTTATTAAGGATGTAATTTTTAGTTTAAGGTTTTTTCAGAGGTTGCGGTTTGTTTTTTCACATAACTTAAGTGTCTTAATTTTCGTTGTATAAAACTTTGATTATCTGAAAAGTTGATTGATACTGCTATAAAAATGATCCAAACTCTGTTTGGTTTTGGCCTACCGTCTGGGTAAACCTTTGAAATGCAAAAATGTTGATTGTGGTGAGATTTTTTGTTTTCGAAATTTTGACTTTAAAAACTCGGGAAAAGTCGGGTTTATTTTCTATGCCAGAACTTGTTTTTTTTTAAAACTTATTAAGGAAGTAATTTTAAGTTTAAGGTTTTTTCAGAGGTTGCGGTTCGTTTTTTCACATAACTTAAGTTCTTAATTTTCGTTGTAAAAAATCTTGATTATCTGAAAAGTTGATTGATACTGCTATAAAATGGATCCAAACTCTGTGTGGTTTTGACCTACCGTCTGGGTAAAGCTTTGAAATGCAAAAATGTTGATTTTTGTGAGGTATTTTTTACGAATTTTTGACTTTAAAAACTCAGGAAAAGTCGATTTTATTTTCTATGGCAGAACTTGTTTTTTAGGAACTTATTAAAGATGTAATTTTTAGTTTAAGGTTTTTTCAGAGGTTGCGGTTTGTTTTTTTCACATAACTT
>NW_022996937.1:0-2136 GCF_900245975.1 Drosophila guanche | reverse complement strand
TTTATTTTCTATGGCAGAACTTGTTTTTTAAGAACTAGCAATTTTGTAATTTTTAGTTTAAGGTTTTTTCAGAGGTTGCGGTTTGTTTTTTCACATAACTTAAGTATCTTAATTTTGGTTGTAAAAAACTTTGATTATCTGAAAAGTTGATTGATACTGCTATAAAATGGATCCAAACTCTGTGTGGTTTTGGCCTACCGTCTGGGTAAAGCTTTTAAATGCAAAAATGTTGATTTTGTGATGTTTTTTACGAAATTTGGACTTTAAAAACTCGGGAACAGTCGGGATTATTTTCTATGGCAGAACTTATTTTTTAAGAATTTACTAAGAAAGTAATTTTTTGTTTAAGGTTTTTTCAGAGGCAGCAATTTTTTTTTTCACATAGCTTAAGTATCTTAGATCTGGTTGTGAAAAACTTTGATTATCTGAAAAGTTGATTGATACTGCTATAAAATGGATCCAAACTCTGTGTGGTTTTGGCCTACCGTCTCGGAAAAGCTTTGAAATTCAAAAATGTGGATTGTTGTGAGATTTTTTTTTTCGAAATTTTGACTTTAAAAACTCGGGATAAGTCGGATTTATTTTCTATGGCAGAACTTGTTTTTTAAGAGCTAGCAATTTTGAAATTTTTAGTTTAAGGTTTTTTCAGAGGTTGAGGTTTGTTTTTTCACATATCTTAGGTATCTTAATTTTGGTTGTAAAAAACGTTCATTATCTGAATTATTGATTGATACTGCTATAAAATGGATCCAAACTCTGTGTGGTTTTGGCCTACCGTCTCGAAAAAGCTTTGAAATGCAAAAATGTGGATTGTTGGGAGATTTTTTTTTTTTTTTTACGAAATTTTGACTTTAAAAACTCGGGAAGAGTCGGGTTTATTTTCCATGGCAGAACTTTTTTTTAAGAATTTATTAAGAAAGTAATTTTTAGTTTAAGGGGTTTTCAGAGGTTGCGGTTTTTTTCACATAGCTTAAGTATCTTAGATGTGGCTGCAAAAAACTTTGATTATCTGAAAAGTTGATTGATACTGCTATTAAGTGGATACAAACTCTGTGTGGTTTTGGCCTACCGTCTGGGAAAAGCTTTGAAATGCAAAAATGTTGATTGTTGTGAGATTTTTTGTTTTCGAAATTTTTATTTAAAAAACTCGGGTAAAGTCGGGTTTATTTTCTATGGCAGAACTTGTTTTTTAAGAACTTATTAAGGAAGTAACTTTTAGTTTAAGGTTTTTTCAGAGGTATCAATTTTTTTTTCACATAGCTTAAGTATCTTAGATCTGGTTGCGAAAAACTTTGATTATCTAAAAAGTTGATTGTTACTGCTATAAAATGGATCCAAACTCTGTGTGGTTTTGGTCTACCGTCTGGGAAAAGTCACTAATAGACTTTTCAACTAACTATGACGATATTTTACCTAGGTTTGAGACACACCAAAATCGGATGGCAGATCCATTTCGAAACTTTACGTTTTTACAAATAAAAACACTCCATAAAACATGCTTTAAAACTAAATAAAAGATACGTTCTTGAAAAGAAAATTCTATAAAGTTTCAAACACGAAAAAACAAATTCCCATTTTAGAAGTAGCGGATTTTTTCACATAACTTAAGTATCTTAGGTCTGGTTGTAAAGAACTTAGATTATCTGAAAAGTTGATTGATGCTGCTATGAAGTGGGTCCAAACTGAGTGTGGTTTTGCTTATCTTTTGATTATCTGAAAAGTTGATTGATACTGCTATAAAATGGATCCGAACTCTGTGTGGTTTTGGCCTACCGTCTGGGTAAGCTTTGAAATGCAAAAATGTTGATTGTTGTGAGATTTTTTGTTTTCGAAATTTTGACTTTAAAAACTCGGGAACAGTCGGGATTATTTTCTATGGCAGAACTTATTTTTTAAGAATTTATTAAGAAAGTAATTTTTAGTTTAAGGGGTTTTTTAGAAGTAGCGGTTTGTTTTTTCACATAACTTAAGTATCTTAGATCTGGTTGTAAAGAACTTTGATTATCTGAAAAGTTTATTGATGCTGCTATGAAGTGGATCCAAACTGAGTGTGGTTTTGGCCTACCGTCTGGGTAAAGCTTTGAAATGCAAAAATGTTGATTGTTGTGAGATTTTTTGTTTTCGAAATTTTTACTT
>NW_022996936.1:0-2137 GCF_900245975.1 Drosophila guanche | reverse complement strand
GTTTGGATCCATTTTACAGCAGTATCAATCAACTTTTCAGATAATCAAAGTTTTTTGCAACCAGATCTAAGATACTTAAGTTATGTGAAAAAACAAACCGCAACCTCTGAAAAAACCTTAAACTTAAAATAACTTCCTTAATAAATTCTTAAAAAACAAGTTCTGCCATAGAAAATAAACCCGAGTTTTCAAAGTAAAAATTTCGTACAAAATACATCACAAAAATCAACATTTTTGCATTTCAAAGCTTTACTTAGACGGTAGGCCAAAACCACACAGAGTGTGGATCCATTTTATGACAGAATCAATCAACTTTTCAGATAATCAAAGTTTTTTACAACCACATCTAAGATACTTAAGTTATGTGAAAAAACAAGCCGCAGCCTCTGAAAAAATCTTAAACTTAAAATAACTTCCTTAATAAGTTCTTAAAAAACAAGTTCTGCCATAGAAAATAAACCCGAGTTTTTAAAGTAAAAATTTCGAAAACAAAAAATCTCACAACAATCAACATTTTTGCATTTCAAAGCTTTTCCGAGATGGTAGGCCAAAACCACAAACAGTTTGGATCCATTTTATAGCAGTATCAATCAACTTTTCAGGTAATCAAAGTTTTTTGCAACCAGCTCTAAGATACTTAAGTTATGTAAGAAAACAAACCGCAACCTCTGAAAAACCCTTAAACTAAAAATTACAACCTTAATAAGTTCCTAAAAAACAAGTGTTGCCGTAGAAAATAAACCCGACTTTTCCCGAGTTTTTAAAGTAAGAATATCAAAAAAAAAATCTCACATCAATCAACATTTTTGCATTTCAAAGCTTTTCCGAGACGGTAGGCCAAAACCACACGGAGTTTGGATCCATTTTATAGCAGTAGCAATCAACTTTTCAGATAATCAAAGTTTTTTACAACCAAAATTAAGATACTTAAGTTATGTGAAAAAACAAAGCGCAACCTCTGAAAAAACCTTAAACTAAAAATTACAACCTTAATAAGTTAATAAAAAACAAGTTCTGGCATAGAAAATAAAACCGACTTCTCCCGAGTTTTTAAAGTAAAAATTTCGAAACAAAAATCTCACAACAATCAACATTTTTGCATTTCGAAGCTTTTCCGAGACGGTAGCCCAAAACCCCACAGAATTTGGATCCATTTTATAGCAGTATCAATCAACTTTTCAGGTAATCAAAGTTTTTTGCAACCAGATCTATGATACTTAAGTTATGTAAGAAAACAAACCGCAACCTCTGAAAAACCCTTAAACTAAAAATTACAACCTTAATAAGTTCCTAAAAAACAAGTGTTGCCGTAGAAAATAAACCCGACTTTTCCCGAGTTTTTAAAGTAAAAATATCAAAAAAAAAATCTCACATCAATCAACATTTTTGCATTTCAAAGCTTTATCCAGACGGTAGGCCAAAACCACACGTAGTTTGGATCCATTTTATAGCAGTAGCAATCAACTTTTCAGATAATCAAAGTTTTTTACAACCAAAATTAAGATACTTAAGTTATGTGAAAAAACAAAGCGCAACCTCTGAAAAAACCTTAAACTAAAAATTACAACCTTAATAAGTTCTTAAAAAACAAGTTCTGCCATAGAAAATAAACCCGACTTTTCCCGAGTTTTTAAAGTAAAAATATTGAAAAAAAAAATATCACATCAATCAACATTTTTGCATTTCAAAGCTTTACCCAGACGGTAGGCCAAAACCACAAACAGTTTGGATCCATTTTATAGCAGTATCAATCAACTTTTCAGGTAATCAAAGTTTTTTGCAACCAGATCTAAGATACTTAAGTTATGTAAGAAAACAAACCGCAACCTCTGAAAAACCCTTAAACTAAAAATTACAACCTTAATAAGTTCCTAAAAAACAAGTGTTGCCGTAGAAAATAAACCCGACTTTTCCCGAGTTTTTAAAGTAAAAATATCGAACAAAAAAATCTCACAACAATCCACATTTTTGCAGTTCAAAGCTTTTCCGAGACGGTAGGCCAAAATCACACAGAGTTTGGATCCTTTTTATAGCAGTATCAATCAACTTTTCAGATAATCAAAGTGTTTTGCAACCAGATCTAAGATACTTAAGTTATGTAAAAAAACAAACCGCAACCTATGAAAAAACCTTAAAC
>NW_022996935.1:0-2138 GCF_900245975.1 Drosophila guanche | reverse complement strand
AAACAAACCGCAACCTCTGAAAAAACCTTAAACTAAAAATTACTTCCTTAATAAGTTCTTAAAAAACAAGTTCTGCCATAGAAAATAAACCCGACTTTTCCCGAGTTTTTAAAGTAAAAATTTCGAAAACAAAAAATCTCACAAAAATCAACATTTTTGCATTTCAAAGCTTTACCCATACGGTAGGCCAAAACCACACAGAGTTTGGATCCATTTTATAGTAGAATCAATCAACTTTTCAGATAATGAAAGTTTTTTGCAATCAGATCTAAGACACTTAAGTTATGTGAAAAAACCGCAACCTCTGAAAACCCTTTAACGTAAAAATTACTTCCTTAATAAGTTCTCAAAAAACAAGTTCTGCCATAGAAAATAATCCCGACTTTTCCCGAGTTTTTAAAGTCAAAATTTCGAAACCAAAAAATCTCACAAAACTCAACATTTTTGCATTTCAAAGCTTTACCCAGACGGTAGGCCAAAACCACACAGAGGTTGGATCCATTTTATAGCAGTATCAATAAACTTTTCAGATAATCAAAGTTTTTTACAACCAAAATTAAGATACTTAAGTTATTTGAAAAAACAAACCGCAACCTCTGAAAAAACCTTAAACTAAAAGATACTTCCTTGACAAGTTCTTAAAAAACAAGTTCTGCCATAGAAAATAAACCCGTCTTTTCCCGAGTTTTTAAAGTAAAAATTTCGAAAACAAAAAATCTCACAACAATCCACATTTTTGAATTTCAAAGCTTTTCCGAGACGATAGGCCAAAACCACACAGAGCTTGGATCCATTTTATAGTAGAATCAATCAAATTTTCAGATAATCAAAGTTTTTTGCAATCAGATCTAAGATACTTAAGTTATGTGAAAAAACAAACCGCAAAGTCTGAAAAAACCTTAAACTAAAAATTACTCCCTTAATAAGTTCTTAAAAAACAAGTTCTGCCCTAAAAAATAAACCCGACTTTTCCCGAGTTTTTAAAATAAAAATTTCGAAAACAAAAAATCTCACAAAAATCAACATTTTTTGCATTTCAAAGCTTTACCCAGACGGTAGGCCACAACCACACAAAGTTTGGATCCATTTTATAGCAGAATCAATCAACTTTTCAGATAATCAAAGTTTTTTGCAACCAGATCTAAGATACTTAAGTTATGTGAAAAAACTGCAACCTCTGAAAACCCCTTAAACTAAAAATTACAAAATTGATAGTTCTTAAAAAACAAGTTCTGCCATAGAAAATAAAGCCGACTTTTTCCGATTTTTTAAAGTCAAAATTTTGAAAAAAAAAATCTCACAACAATCCACATTTTTGAATTTCAAAGGTTTTCCGAGACGGTAGGCCAAAACCACACAGAGTTTGGATCCATTTTATAGCAGTATCAATCAACTTTTCAGATAATCAAAGTTTTTTACAACCAAAATTAAGATACTTGAGATATGTGAAAAAACAAACCGCAACCTCTGAAAAAACCTTAAACTAAAAATTTCATAATTTGCTAGTTCTTAAAAAAAACAAGTTCTGCCATAGAAAATAAATCCGACTTTTCCCGAGTTTTTAAAGTCAAAATTTCGAAAAAAAAAATCTCACAACAATCCACATTTTTGAATTTCAAAGCTTTTCCGAGACGGTAGGCCAAAACCACACAGCAGTATCAATCAACTATTCAGATAATCAAAGTTTTTTACAACCAAAATTAAGATACTTAAGATATGTGAAAAAACAAACCGCAACCTCTGATAAAACCTTAAACTAAAAACTAGAAAATTGCTAGTTCTTAAAAAACAAGTTCTGCCATAGAAAATAAACCCGACTTTTCCCGAGTTTTTAAAGTAAAAATTTCAAAAACAAAAAATCTCACAAAAATCAACATTTTTGCATTTCAAAGCTTTACCCAGACGGTAGGCCAAAACCACACAGAGTTTGGATCCATTATATAGAAGTATCAATCAACTTTTCAGATAATCAAAGTTTTTTACAACCAAAATTAAGATACTTAAGTTATGTAAAAAAACAAACCACAACCTCTGAAAAAACCTTAAACTAAAAGATACTTCCTTAATAAGTTCTTAAAAAACAAGTTCTGCCATAGAAAATAAACCCGACTTTTCCCGAGTTTTTAAAGTAAAAATTT
>NW_022996934.1:0-2139 GCF_900245975.1 Drosophila guanche | reverse complement strand
GAGTTTTTAAAGTCAAAATTTGGAAAAACAAAATTTTACAACAATCAACAATTTTGCATTACAAAGCTTTACCCAGACGGTAGGCCAAAACCACACAGAGTTTGGATCCATTTTATGGCAGTATCAATCAACTTTTCAGATAATCAAAGATTTTTACAACTAAAATTAAGATACTTAAGTTATGTGAAAAAACAAACCGCAACCTCTGAAAAAACCAGAAACTTAAAATTACTTCCTTAATAAGTTCTTAAAAAACAAGTTCTGTCATAGAAAATAAACCCGACTTTTCCCGAGTTTTTAATGTCAAAATTTGGAGAAAAAAAATCTCACAACAGTCAACAATTTTGCATTACAAAGCTTTACCCAGACGCTAGGCCAAAACCACACAGAGTTTGGATCCATTTTATGGCAGTATCAATCAACTTTTCAGATAATCAAAGTTTTTTACAACCACAATTAAGATACTTAAGTTATGTGAAAAAACAAACCGCAACCTCTGAAAAAACCTTAAACTAAAAATTACAAAATTGCTATTTCTTAAAAAACAAGATCTGCCATAGAAAATAAAAGCGACTTTTCCCGAGTTCTTAAAGTAAAAATTTCGAAAAAAAAAAAATCTCACAACAATCAACATTTTTGCATTTTAAATCCTTACCCAGGCGGTACGCCAAAACCACATAGAGTTTGGATCCATTTTATAGAAGTATCAATCAACTTTTCAGATAATCAAAGTTTTTTACAACCACAATTAATATACTTAAGTTATGTGAAAAAACAAACCGCAACCTCTGAAAAAACCTAAAACTTAAAATTACTTCCTTAACAAGTTCTTAAAAAACAAGTTCTGTCATAGAAAATAGACCCGACTTTTCCCGAGTTTTTAAAGTCAAAATTTGGAAAAAAAAATCTCACAACAGTCAACAATTTTGCATTACAAAGGATTACCCAGGCGGTACGCCAAAACCACACAGAGTTTGGATCCATTTTATAGAAGTATCAATCAACTTTTCAGATAATCAAAGTTTTTTACAACCAAAATTAATATACTTAAGTTATGTGAAAAAACAAACCGCAACCTCTCAAAAAACCTTAAACTAAAAATTACAAAATTGCTAGTTCTTAAAAAACAAGATCTGCCATAGAAAATAAGACCGACTTTTCCCGAGTTTTTAAAGTCAAAATTTCGAAAAAAAAAATCTCACAACTATTAATATTTTTGCATTTCAAAGTTTTTCCGAGACGGTAGGCCAAAACCGCAAACAGTTTGGATCCATTTTATAGCAGTATCAATCAACTTTTCAGATAATCAAAGTTTTTTACAACCACAGTTAAGATACTTAAGTTATGTGAAAAAACAAACCGCAACCTCTGAAAAAACCTTAAACTAAAAATTACATGCTTAGTAAGTTCCTTAAAAACACGTTCTGCCATAGAAAATAAACCCTACTTTTCCCGAGTTTTTAAAGTCAAAATTTCGAAAAAAAAAAAAAAAAAATTTACAACAATAAGCATTTTTGCATTTCAAAGCTTAACCGAGACGGTAGGCCAAAACCACACAGAGTTTGGATCCATTTTATAGCAGAATCAATCAACTTTTCAGATAATCAAAGTTTTTTGCAACCAGATCTAAGATACTTAAGTTATGAAAAAAAAACAAAACGCAACCTCTGAAAAAACCTTAAACTAAAAATTACTTCCTTAATAAGTTCTTAAAAAAAAAGTTCTGCCATAGAAAATAAACCCGACTTTTTCCGAGTTTGTAAAGTAAAAATTTCGAAAACAAAAAATCTCACAACAATAAGCATTTTTGCATTTCAAAGCTTAACCAAGACGGTAGGCCAAAACCGCAAACAGTTTGGATTCATTTTATAGCAGTATCAATCAACTTTTCAGATAATCAAAGTTTTTTCAATCACAATTAAGATACTTTAGTTATGTGAAAAAACAAACCGCAAACTCTGAAAAAACCTTAAACTAAAAATTACATCCTTAGTAAGTTTCTTAAAAACACGTTCTGCCATAGAAAATAAACCCGACTTTTCCCGAGTTTTTAAAGTCAAAATTTCCAAAAAAAAAAAAAAAAAAATTTCACAACAATAAGCATTTTTGCATTTCAAAGCTAAACCGAGACGGTTGGCC
>NW_022996933.1:0-2141 GCF_900245975.1 Drosophila guanche | reverse complement strand
TTTCGAAATTTTTACTTTAAAAACTCGGGAAAAGTCGGTTTTATTTTCTATGCCAGAACTTGATTTTTAAGAACTAGCATTTTTGTAATTTTTAGTTTAAGGTTTTTTCAGAGGTTGCGGTTTGTTTTTTCACATAACCTAAGTATCTAAGATCTGGTTGCAAAAAACTTTGATTATCAGAAAAGTTGATTGATTCTGCAATAAAATGGATCCAAACTCTATGTGATTTTGGCCTACCGTCTGGGTAAAGCTTTGAAATGCAAAAATGTTGATTTTTGTGAGGTATTTTGTACGAAATTTTTACTTTAGAAACTTGGGAAAATTCGGTTTTATTTTCTATGGCAGAACTTGTTTTTTAAGAACTTATTAAGGAAGTAGTTTGTGGTTTAATGTTTTTTCAGAGGTTTCGGTTAGTTTTTTCACATAACTTAAGTATCTTAGATCTGGTTGCAAAAAACTTTGATTATCTAAAAAGTTGATTGATTCTGCTATAAAATGGATCCAAACTATGTGTGGTTTTGGCCTACCGTCTCGGTAAAGCCTTGAAATGCAAACTAGTTGATTTTTTGAGGTATATTGTACGAAATTTTTACTTTAAAAACTCGGGTTTATTTTCTATGGCAGAACTTGTTTTTTAAGAACTAGGTAAGTATGTACTTTTAAGTTTAAATTTTTTTCAGAGGTTGCGGTTTGTTTTTTCACATAACTTAAGTATCTAAGATCTGGCTGGAAAACACTTTGATTATCAGAAAAGCTGATTGATTCTGCTATAAAATGGATCCAAACTCTGTGTGGTTTTGGCCTACCGTCTCGGAAAAGCTTTGAATGCAAAAATGTGGATTGTTGTAAGATTTTTTTTTCGAAATTTTTACTTTAAAAACTCGGGAGAAGTCGGTTTTTGTTTCTATGCCAGAACTTGATTTTTAAGAACTAGCATTTTTGTAATTTTTAGTTTAAAGTTTTTTCAGAGGTTGCGGTTTGTTTTTTCACATAACTTAAGTATCTAAGATCTGGTTGCAAAAAACTTTGATTATCAGAAAAGTTGATTGATTCTGCTATAAAATGGATCCAAACTCTGTGTGATTTTGGCCTACCGTCTGGGTAAAGCTTTGAAATGCAAAAATGTTGATTTTTGTGAGGTAGTTTGTACGAAATTTTGACTTTAGAAACTTGGGAAAATTCGGTTTTATTTTCTATGGCAGAACTTGTTTTTTAAGAACTTATTAAGGAAGTAATTTTAAGTTTAAGGTTTTTTCAGAGGTTGCGCTTTGTTTTTTCACATAACTTAAGTATCTTAATTTTGGTTGTAAAAAACTTTGATTATCTGAAAAGTTGATTGATACTGCTATAAAATGGATCCAAACTCTGTGTGGTTTTGGCCTACCGTCTGGGTTAAGCTTTGAAATGCAAAAATTTGGATTGTTGTAAGATTTTTTTTTCGAAATTTTTACTTTAAAAACTCGGGAGAAGTCGGTTTTATTTTCTATGCCAGAACTTGATTTTTAAGAACTAGCATTTTTGTAATTTTTAGTTTAAGGTTTTTTCAGAGGTTCCGGTTTGTTTTTTCACATAACTTAAGTATCTAAGATCTGGTTGGAAAACACTTTGATTATCAGAAAAGTTGATTGATTCTGCTATAAAATGGATCCAAACTCTGTGTGGTTTTGGCCTACCGTCTGGGTAAAGCTTTGAAATGCAAAAATGTTGATTTTTGTGAGGTATTTTGTACGAAATTTTGCTTTAAAAACTCGGGTTTTTTTTCTATGGCAGAACTTGTTTTTTAAGAACTTATTAAGGAAGTAGTTTTAAGTTTAGGGTTTTTTCAGAGGTTGCGGTTTGTTTTTTCACATAACTTAAGTATCTTGATTTTGGTTGTAAAAAACTTTGATTATCTGAAAAGTTGATTGATACTGCTATAAAATGGATCCAAACTGTTTGTGGGTTTGGCCTACCGTCTGGGTAAAGCTTTGAAATGCAAAAATGTTGATTGATGTGAGATTTTTTGTTTTTGAAATTTTTACTTTAAAAACTCGGGTTTATTTTCTATGGCAGAACTTGTTTTTTAAGAACTTATTAAGGAAGTAATTTGTGGTTTAATGTTTTTTCAGAGGTTTCGGTTTGTTTTTTCACATAACTTAAGT
>NW_022996932.1:0-2142 GCF_900245975.1 Drosophila guanche | reverse complement strand
ACCGTCTGGGTAAAGCTTTGAAATGCAAAAATGTTGATTGATGTGAGATTTTTTTTTCGATATTTTTTCTTTAAAAACTCGGGAAAAGTCGGGTTTATTTTCTATGGCAGAACTTGTTTTTTAGGAACTTATTAAGGATGTAATTTTTAGTTTAAGGTTTTTACAGAGGTTGTGGTTTGTTTTTTCACATAACTTAAGTATCTTAATTTTGGTTGTAAAAAACTTTGATTATCTGAAAAGTTGATTGATACTCCTTTAAAATGGATCCAAACTGTGTGGTTTTGGCCTACCGTCTCGGAAAAACTTTGAAATGCAAAAATGTTGATTTTTGTGAGATTTTTTTTCTCGAAATTTTGCCTTTAAAAACTCGGGAAAAGTCGGTTTTATTTTCTATGGCAGAACTTGTTTTTTAAGAACTAGTAATTTTGTAATTTTTAGACTAAGGTTTTTTCAGATGTTGTGGTTTGTTTTTTTACATAACTTAAGTATCTTAATTTTGGTTGTAAAAAACTTTGATTATCTGAAAAGTTGATTGATATTGAGATTTTTTTTTCGATATTTTTACTTTAAAAACTCAGGAAAAGTCGGGTTTATTTTCTATGGCAGAACTTGTTTTTTAGGAACTTAAAATCTATGAGATTTTTTTTTTTTTCGTTATTTTTACTTTAAAAACTCGGGAAAAGTTGGGTTTATTTTCTTTGGCAGAACTTGTATTTTAGGAACTTATTAAGGAAGTAATTTTAAGTTTAAGGTTTTTTCAGATGTTGCGGTTGGTTTTTCACATAACTTAAGTATCTTAATTTTGGTTGTAAAAAACTTTGATTATCTGAAAANTCTATGAGATTTTTTTTTTTCGTTATTTTTACTTTAAAAACTCGGGAAAAGTTGGGTTTATTTTCTTTGGCAGAACTTGTATTTTAGGAACTTATTAAGGAAGTAATTTTAAGTTTAAGGTTTTTTCAGATGTTGCGGTTGGTTTTTCACATAACTTAAGTATCTTAATTTTGGTTGTAAAAAACTTTGATTATCTGAAAAGTTGATTGATTCTGCTATAAAATGGATCCAAACTCTGTGTGGTTTTGGCCTACCGTCTGGGTTAAGCTTTAAAATGCAAAAATGGTCATTTTTGTGAGGTATGTTGTACAAAATTTTGACTTTATAAACTTGGGTTTTTTTTTCTATGGCAGAACTTGTTTTTGAAGAACTTATTAAGAAAGTAATTTTAAGTTTCAGGTTTTTTCAGAGGTTGCGGTTTGTTTTTTTACATAACTTAAGTATCTTAATTTTGGTTGTAAAAAACTTTGATTATCTGAAAAGTTGATTGATACTGCTATAATATAGATCCAAACTCTGTGTGGTTTTTGCCTACCGTCTGGGTAAAGCTTTGAAATGCAAACAGGTTGATTTTTGTGAGGTATTTTTTACAAAATTTTGACTTTAAAAATTCGGGAAAAGTCGGGTTTATTTTCTATGGAAGAACTTTTCTTTTAAAAATTTGTTACTTTTTTGTTTAAGGTTTTTTAGAAGTAGCGGTTTGTTTTTTCACATAACTTGACCATCTTAGACCTGGTTGTAAAGAACTTTGATTACTTTGATTTNTTTTTTTTTCTATGGCAGAACTTGTTTTTGAAGAACTTATTAAGAAAGTAATTTTAAGTTTCAGGTTTTTTCAGAGGTTGCGGTTTGTTTTTTTACATAACTTAAGTATCTTAATTTTGGTTGTAAAAAACTTTGATTATCTGAAAAGTTGATTGATACTGCTATAATATAGATCCAAACTCTGTGTGGTTTTTGCCTACCGTCTGGGTAAAGCTTTGAAATGCAAACAGGTTGATTTTTGTGAGGTATTTTTTACAAAATTTTGACTTTAAAAATTCGGGAAAAGTCGGGTTTATTTTCTATGGAAGAACTTTTCTTTTAAAAATTTGTTACTTTTTTGTTTTAGGTTTTTTAGAAGTAGCGGTTTGTTTTTTCACATAACTTGACCATCTTAGACCTGGTTGTAAAGAACTTTGATTACTTTGATTTTTCATAGGTTGCGGTTTGTTTTTTCACATAACTTAAGTATCTTAATTTTGGTTGTAAAAAACCTTGATTATCTAAAAAGTTGATTGATACTGCTATTAAATGGATCCAAACTGT
>NW_022996931.1:0-2143 GCF_900245975.1 Drosophila guanche | reverse complement strand
AAAAAAAAAAAAACCAATCACCGCTCAACTGGGAAAAATCCAACGAACGGCCACTCTTTGCTTCAGTGGCGCTCTCCGCACCACACCATATGATGCGCTAAATGCCATCCTATGCCTGCAGGGCATAGATCTTGCAGGGAAAGAACAGACTCGGAACAATGGACGTCACGACCCTATGGTCACTCGGCGATCTTTAGGGACACTAACATAGTACATCATAGAACTGACTATTGCGTTTCCAGAGAGTACACAGCCACCCCCTTCGAGGCTATAATCCCCAGTAGAGAGGAATGGCTCGAGGGCACACCTGGCCCAAAGGAGGCCATACACATCTTCACAGTTGGATCCAAACTTGATAACAAAGTTGGCGGAGGAATTTACTCCGGGCAACTAAATATGAGGCATTCATTCCGACTTCCAGATCACTGCAGTGTCTTCCAAGCGGAAGTCATTGCGATAGATGAGGCGCTGAGGTGCCTTCAAGAGATCTCCGTCCCGGCAACTCACTTAAATATCTATGGTGACAGCCAGGCGGCACTGACCAAAGTGGCAAATTGTCGCAAATCTCTACATAAGATGGAAATGCAATGTGCTATTAGCCTAATATGGGTCCACGGGACACCAGGCCATTGAAGGCAACTGCATAGCAGACGAGTTTGCCAGATCCGGCACTACACTCCCCCTTAATGAAGATAAGGAGGAAATACGTATGCCAATGGCCATTTGCAAGCTCAAAATAAAAGAGTACTATACCCTGCAAACAAACAACAGAGGGCAAATGATCCCAAGATGTCGCATAACCCGACAAACGTGGCCAGACATATCGAAAAAACGCACCGCTGAACTGTGCAAACTCAGCAGACATATGTGCAGCATAGTCATTCGCTCTCTCACAGGGCATTGGCTTTACATCTACGTCTACATCACTTCTTACGCCAACACGCTCTTTTATCTCGCCCCCCCCCCCTCGCCGAGAGCCACATACTACACGAAACAAAGTGAGAAAGAGTGTGCAAAAAATAAAAATAAACTGCTGCACGGGGTGGGTTTAACCACTGCAAATTAATTCCTTCAGTGATCTGATAGACATGGTCTTTCCCTACCGAATGGCGTTTTTAGTTTTCTTTTATTTTCACAATTGTGAATACAGCAGATTTTCAATATTTTCTGTGGCGGAAAGGGGCGGGCCGAAATTTTGAAATACACTTGTAACAGTGTGAGCATCTGGGTGAAAAATTGGGTCTAGCTCTAGCTTTTATATAAGAATATATATACTTTATGGGGTCGGAAACGGTTCCTTCTCTGCGTTACACACATCCACATTCGCACAAATACAAGATACCCTGTTTAGTCTTCGAGTACCGGGTATAAAAGGAACGAACGAAAAATAACGAGTAAAAAAGAACGAACGAAAAAGATCGATTGAGATGAACTTATTCAGTTCGTCCCCTTGAGCTAATAGTTCTTTTTGGTTTGTTCGTTCAGTAACGACCCAACACTTACGTCGACGACTCGCAGCCCTTCTTCCTTGACAGATAAGATCGTTTATCTTGACAGACGGCTCCATGAACCGCCATTACGTGCACCTTTGAAGCAGAGTCAAGAACTCCTCGCTCCACCTTCTCCAGAACATCAGCTGAATGCGGGAAGTCGATAGGTTCGGCTCCAAAAATGATGCAAGGGGCCGACCAATGAGAAAGTGACCTGGAGTAAGAACGCGAAGATGATCAGGATTTTTGAAAGGCGAACTAGGGGACGAGAATTAAATATTACCTGTATTTGGCCTACCAAGGTCCGAAACTCATAAGTAAGGATGCCGTTCCGACTGAACTATACAGGTGCAGCTTCATTTTGATGAAGCGCCAATCGAAACCACTGTTCAGGCAGTGCGCATGCTCGTCGTCGATGTGCCTCTGGCTGAAAAACAGGCGTTTTAGCTCCTTTCCTTTTTGGTCTCACTGTCCCACCAAATGCATCTAGGAACTCCTCTTGTGGCCGAGAAATGGTTGGGGGCTGCCAATAACGAAGCTATCGTCATATCCTTTACCAGTTCCAGCCATACTACCTGGAATCCTGGCAAATCAAATTAAAACGAATATGTAGCATTTCTGTAGAGCTTTGTAGCGTAAAACCATCTAGGAGT
>NW_022996930.1:0-2143 GCF_900245975.1 Drosophila guanche | reverse complement strand
TTGATTGATACTGCTATAAAATGGATCCAAACTGTGTGTGGTTTTGGCCTACCGTCTGGGTAAAGCTTTGAAATGCAAAAATGTTGATTGTTGTGAGATTTTTATTGTCGAAAATTTGACTTTAAAGACTCGGGAAAAGTCGGGTTTATTTTCTATGGCAGAACCTGTTTTTTTAAGAACTTATTAAGGATGTTATTTTCAGTTTAAGGTTTTTTTAGAAGTAGCGGTTTGTTTTTTCACATAACTTAAGTATCTTAGATCTGGTTAAAAAGAACTTTGATTGTCTGAAAAGTTGATTGATACTGCTATAAAGTGGATCCAATCTGTGTGTGGGTTTGGCCTACCGTCTCGGAAAAGCTTTAAAATGCAAAAATGTTGATTGTTGTGAGGTATTTTTAACGAAATTTTGACTTTAAAAACTCAGGAAGAGTCGGGCTTATTTTCTATGGCAGATCTTTTCCTATAAGAATTTTTAAAGTTTGTACATTTTTTTTTAAGGTTTTTTTTAGAAGTATCGGTATGTTTTTTCACATAACTTAAGTATCTTAGATCTGGTTGTAAAGAAATCTGATTTTTCTGAAAAGTTGTTTGATGCTGCTATGAAGTGGATGCAAACTGTGTGTGGATTTGGCCTATCGTCTGGGTAAAGCTTTGAAATGCAAAAATGTTGATTGTTGTGAGATTTTCTTTTTCGAAATTTTGGCTTTAAAAACTCGGGAAGAGTCGGGTTTATTTTCTATTGCAGAACTTGTTTTTTAAGAACTTATTAAGGATGTAATTTTTAGTTTAAGGCTTTTTTAGAAGTAGCGATTTGTTTTTTCACATAGATTAAGTATCTTAGATCTGGTTACAAAGAACTTTGATTATCTGAAAAGTTGATTGATACTGCTATAAAGTGGATCCAAACTGTGTGTGGTTTTGGCCTACCGTCTCGGAAAAGCTTTGAAATGCAAACATGTTGATTGTTGTGAAGTATTTTTTACGAAATTTTGGCTTTTAAAGCTCGGGAAGAGTCGGGTTTATTTTCATTGGCAGAACTTTTCCTTTAAGAATTTTCAAAGTTTGTACGATTTTGTTTAAGGTTTTTTTAGAAGTAGCGGTTTGTTTTTTCACATAACTTAAGTATCTAACATCTGGTTGCAAAGAACTTTCATTATCTGAGAAAATGATTGATACTGCTATAAAATGGATCCAAACTGTGTGTGGATTTGGCTTACCGTCTGGGTAAAGCTTTGAAATGCACAAATGTTGATTGTTGTGAGATTTTTTTTTCAAAATTTTGACTTTAAAAACTCGGGAAGAGTCGGGTTTATTTTCTATGGCAGAACTTGTTTTTTAAGAACTTATTAAGGATGGTTTTTTTAGTTTAAGGTTTTTTTAGAAGTAGCGATTTGTTTTTTCAAATAGCTTAAGTATCTTAGATCTGGTTGTAAAGAACTTTGATTATCTGAGAAGTTGATTGATACTGCTATAAAGTGGATTAAAACTCTGTATGGTTTTGGCCTACAGTCTGGGTAAAGCTTTTAAATGCAATAATGTTGATTGTTGTGAGATTTTTATTGTCGAAATTTTGACTTTAAAATCTCGGGAAAAGTCGGCTTTATTTTCTATGGCAGAACTTGTGTTTTAAGAACTTATTAAGGATGTAATTTTCAGTTTAAGGTTTTTTAGAAGTAGCGGTTTGTTTTTTCACATAACTTAAGTATCTTAGATCTGGTTGTAAAGAACTTTGATTATCTGAGAAGTTGATTGATACTGCTATAAAGTGGATCCAAACTCTGTATGGTTTTGGCCTACAGTCTGGGTAAACCTTTGAAATGCAATAATGTTGATGTTGTGAGATTTTTATTGTCGAAATTTAAACTTTAAAAACTCGGGAAGAGTCGGCTTTATTTTCTATGGCAGAACTTGTGTTTTAAGAACTTATTAAGGATGTAATTTTCAGTTTAAGGTTTTTTTAGAAGTAGCCGTTTGTTTTTTCATATAACTTAAGTATCTTAGATCTGGTTGCAAAGAACTTTGATTATGTGAAAAGTTGATTGATACTGCTATAAAGTGGATAAAAACTGTGTGTGGTTTTGGCCAACCGTCTCGGAAAAGCTTTAAAATGCACAAATGTTGATTGTTGTGAGATTTTTTTTTT
>NW_022996929.1:0-2143 GCF_900245975.1 Drosophila guanche | reverse complement strand
CTTGCTAAAAGCTTAAAGATCAATGGACCGTGTTGAGAGTAGCAGCAGCGAGTTGGCAGCGGGCTGCTGTTAACAGCCTGAGCTCGCTCTAATTCCCTACGCTCTCCTTCTTGCCTGGCGCTCGCGAGCTGGCTGGCAGCCAGACGCTAAGCTGTCTTCAGTATTCTACCCACCCCCACACATGCATACATCCATACATACATCCATACATACATCCATACATACACAAACACATACCTTTCTACACCGCGCCGTTTTGAGTGCATAATATCGAATATACTTTACCTCTTCATTTCCGGACGCTCGGGTTTTCCGAGGATTTATCTGCAGTGACAGGAAGGCGCCCTCCTACAATCATTGGTCCTTCGAGCCGGATTCTTGCTGAATCGAGATGGTCCCAGCAAGCATCGGTGGATTCCAGATTAAACTGCAGATAAGTACGCTCATATTGTGGCGCCAATCGAATCCTTCCGCGATTGGCGTTCCGCACTCTTTAAGTCCGAGTGACCACTTATCCATATGTACATATATTCTTATGTACATATTGTCCGATCTCGCTAACAATTTCCGTGTCAGTTATCGGCGTCCGACACGTACATATGTAAGTGCATATGTTTGTCTGATCAGCACGTACACACCCCGCCCCCAACAAAATACTACTCCGAAATTATGTATTGGCGTTTTTTTTATTAATTTCAATAGAATTGTATATTCTTACATTCTTATTGTCACTGAATATTTATAATAAACTAGCTGACCCGGCGAACTTCGTACCGCCTAACAGTCAATGAATGTCGTGTTACTTTTTAGCTAAACTAAATTAATCTTTGATGAACGTAAAACAATGATACAAAATAATTTATTTATATAGATAGAAACAAAAAAGTATTTTATTATGATGAATGATGATGAAAACATACATACAGAATGAGAATAAAAATAAAAAAACATACAAAATAATACTCATGTCAGAAAAAGTGATTGAAAACTATGTTGTGCAGATTGGGTAAAAAAAAATAAAACTCGGATTAATTCATTAATAGGATTTTCATTCAAGCACTTTGTGGTAAACATTGATCATGGATCACATTCTTTGTTTTTTGGTCAGGCGCAAGAACAAATAAAGCGGATGGTTTGCCGACCCGTGAGCATGCCACGTACAATTGACCATGAGAAAAACATTCATTTTCTAGATTGAGGCCACAAATAGTCAAGGATTGGCCCTGTGATTTGTTGATTGTCATGGCGAAGGCAAGACGAATCGGGAATTGAATTCGTTTAAACTCAAAGGGCATATCCGTTGGAATCATCGGAATCCTTGGAATAAGAACTTCCTCATCTTTCAATTTTCCCTTAAGTATCGACGCGTGAATCACATTGCTCATCAGTTTTCTTATCACCAAACGCGTTCCATTACACAGTTTTGGTTGGTTTAAATTTCTAAGCATAATGACTACCGAGCCAACTTTAAGTTTTAAATTGTGCGGTGCTAAACCAGGCACAGTTGGATAATTAGTGGCTTCTTCTTCGTTTGTTACACAGTCGATAGATTTGAATGAATACAGAATACAGATTTGATTTTGAATTATAAAATTGAGGTCATCTACATCTTTATTTTTAGCGGCCAAAATTGCTCGCTCACTTAACCATTTAGTATTTTTGTGGTTAGCAATAATATCCGGGAATACGTTGTTGATAAGCTCGTCTTTTAATGATACGAAATTGCAAAAATTTTGAGGAAATGAAATCAAACCGCTCGATTTGTCAACAGGAACACGGCCATTACCGATAGTCAGCAATTGCTTCGAGAAATCATCAGCAGATAGATCGTTCAACAATGCAACTCTCATATTTACAGACAGTTGAAGTTTCTTTACATATCGCCACAGATTTGATGCTTTGAGGCAAGCGTTTATTTCGTCTGCAGCAGTAGATCTTGGAATGACTGGTAGTGTTTGTCGGAAATCGCCAGATAATAAAATCATTGCACCACCAAAACATCTCGAGTCATTGCGCAGATCTTTTAATGTTCGGTCTAGTGCTTCCAATGCGCGTTTGTGCGCCATTGTGCATTCGTCCCATATGATGATTTTTGATGCTACTAAAACTTTGGCCATTGCGGAGTTTTTCGAAATGTTACATG
>NW_022996928.1:0-2147 GCF_900245975.1 Drosophila guanche | reverse complement strand
TTGAAATGCAAAAATGTTGATTGTTGTGAGATTTTTTGTTTTCGAAATTTTTACTTTAAAAACTCGGGAAAAGTCGGGTTTATTTTCTATGGCAGAACTTGTTTTTTAAGAACTTATTAAGGAAGTAATTTTTAGTTTAAGGTTTTTTCAGACTTTGCGGTTTGTTTTTTCACATAACTTAAGTATCTTAGATATGGTTGCAAAAAACTTTGATTATCTGAAAAGTTGATTGATTCTGCTATAAAATGGATCCAAACTCTGTGTGGTTTTGGCCTACCGTCTGGGTAAAGCTTTGAAATGCAAAAATGTGGATTGTTGTGAGATTTTTTTTTTCGAAATTTTGACTTTAAAAACTCCGAAAAAGTCGGGTTTATTTTCTATGGCAGAACTTGTTTTTTAAGAACTTATTAGGGAAGTAATTTTTAGTTTAAGGTTTTTTCAGACTTTGCGGTTTGTTTTTTCACATAACTTAAGTATCTTAGATCTGGTTGCAAAAAACTTTGATTATCTGAAAAGTTGATTGATTCTGCTATAAAATGGATCCAACCTCTATTTGGTTTTGGCCTACCGTCTGGGTAAAGTTTTGAAATGCAAAAATGTTGATTGGTGTGATTTTTTTTTTTGTTTTCGAAATTTTTACTTTAAAAACTCAGATAAGTCGGGTTTATTTTCTATGGCAGAACTTGTTTTTTAAGAACTATCAATTTTATAATTTTTAGTTTAAGGTGTTTTCAGAGTTTGCGGTTTTTCCACATAACTTAAGTATCTTAGATCTGATTGCAAAGAACTTTGATTATCTGAAAAGTTGATTGATTCTGCTATAAAATGGATCCAAACTCTGTGGGGTTTTGGCCTACCGTCTGGGTAAAGCTTTGAAATACAAAAATGTGGATTGTTGTGAGATTTTTTTTTTTTCGAATTTTTGACTTTAAAAACTTGGGAAAAGTCGGGTTTATTTTCTATGGCAGAACTTCTTTTTTAAGAACTTTTTAAGGAAGTAATTTTTAGTTTAAGGTTTTTTCAGACTTTGCGGTTTGTTTTTTCACATAACTTAAGTTTCTCAATTTTGGTTGTAAAAAACTTTGATTATCTGAAAAGTTGATTGATTCTGCTATAAAATGGATCCAAACTCTGTGTGGTTTTGGTCTACCGTCTGGGTAAAGCTTTGAATTGCAAATATGTTGATTTTTGTGAGGTATTTTTTACGAATTTTTGTCTTTAAAAACTCGGGAAAAGTCGGTTTTGTTTTCTATGGCAGAACTTGTTTTTTAAGAACTATCAATTTTATAATTTTTAGTTTAAGGGGTTTTCAGAGGTTGCGGTTGTTTCACATTACTTAAGTATCTTAGATCTGATTGCAAAAAACTTTGATTATCTGAAAAGTTGATTGATTCTTCTATAAAATGGATCCAAACTCTGTGTGGTTTTGGCCTACCGTCTGGGTAAAGCTTTGAAATGCAAAAATGTGGATTGTTGTGAGTTTTTTTTCGAATTTTTGACTTTAAAAACTCGGGAAAAGTCGGCTTTATTTTCTATGGCAGAACTTGTTTTTTAAGAACTATCAATTTTATAATTTTTAGTTTAAGGGGTTTTCAGAGTTTGCGGTTTTTCCACATAACTTAAGTATCTTAGATCTGATTGCAAAAAACATCGATTATCTGAAAAGTTGATTGATTTTGCTATAAAATGGATCCAAACTCTGTGTGGTTTTGGCCTACCGTCTGGGTAAAGCTTTGAAATACAAAAATTTGGATTGTTGTGAGATTTTTTTTTTTCGAATTTTTGACTTTAAAAACTTGGGAAAAGTCGGGTTTATTTTCTATGGCAGAAATTCTTTTTTAAGAACTTATTAAGGAAGTAATTTTTAGTTTAAGGTTTTTTCAGACTTTGCGGTTTGTTTTTTCACATAACTTAAGTTTCTCAATTTTGGTTGTAAAAAACTTTGATTATCTGAATAGTTGATTGATACTGCTATAAAATGGATCCAAACTCTGTGTGGTTTTGGCCTACCGTCTGGGTAAAGCTTTGAATTGCAAATATGTTGATTTTTGTGAGGTATTTTTTACGAATTTTTGTCTTTAAAAACTCGGGAAAAGTCGGTTTTGTTTTCTATGGCAGAACTTGTTTTTTAAGAACTATCAATTTTA
>NW_022996927.1:0-2150 GCF_900245975.1 Drosophila guanche | reverse complement strand
GATGTAATTTTTTGTTTAAGGTTTTTTCAGAGGATGCGGTTTGTTTTTTCACATAACTTAAGTATCTTAGATCTGGTTGCAAAAAACTTTGATTATCTAAAAAGTTGAATGATACTGCTATAAAGTGGATCCAAACTGTGTGTGGTTTTGGCCACCGTCTGGGTAAAGCTTTGAAATGCAAAAATGTCGATTTTTGTAAGGTATTTTTTTTTTCGAAATTTTGACTTTAAAAACTCGGGAAATGTCGGGTTTATTTACTATGACAGAATTTTTTTTTTTAAGAACTTATTAAGGATGTAATTTTTTGTTTAAGGTTTTTTTAGAGGTTGCGGTTTGTTTTTTCACATAACTTAAGTATCTTAGATCTGGTTGCAAAAAACTTTGATTATCTGAAAAGTTGAATGATACTGCTATAAAGTGGATCCAAACTGTGTGTGGTTTTGGCCTACCGTCTGGGTAAAGCTTTGAAATGCAAAAATGTTGATTTTTGTGAGGTATTTTTTTTCTTCGAAATTTTGACTTTAAAAACTCGGGAAGAGTCGTGTTTATTTACTATGGTAGAACTTGTTTTTTGAGAATTTATTAAGGATGTAATTTATAGTTTAAGGTTTTTTCAAAGGTTGCGGTTTGTTTTTTCACATATCTTAAGTTTGATTGTCTGAGAAGTTGTTTGATGCTGCTTTGAAGTGGATCCAAACTGTTTGTGGTTTTGGCCTACCGTCTGGGTAAAGCTTTGAAATGCAAAAATGATGATTGTTGTGAGGTATTTTTTTCGAAATTTTTACTTTAATAACTCGAACTTATTAAGGATTTAATTTTTAGTTTAAGGTTTTTTCAGAGGTTGCGGTTTGTTTTTTCACATAACTTAAGTATCTCAGATCTGGTTGCAAAAAACTTTCATTATCTGAAACTGTGTGTGGTTTTGGCCTACCGTCTGGGTAAAGCTTTGAAATGCAAAAATGTTGATTGTTGTGAGTATTATATTGTTAAAATTTTGACTTTAAAAACTCGGGAAATGTCGGGTTTATTTACTATGGTAGAACTTGTTTTTTAAGAATTTATTAAGGATGTAATTTTTAGTTTAAGGTTTTTTCAAAGGTTGCGGTTTGTTTTTTAACATATCTTAAGTTTGATTGTCTGAGAAGTTGTTTGATGCTGCTATGAAGTGGATCCAAACTGTGTGTGGTTTTGGCCTACCGTCTGGGTAAAGCTTTGAAATGCAAAAATGGTGATTGTTGTGAGATTTTTTTTCTTCGAATTTTTTACTTTAAAAACTCGGGAAAAGTCGGGTTTATTTTCTATGACAGAATTTTTTTTTAAGAACTTATTAAGGATGTAATTTTTTGTTTAAGGTTTTTTCAGAGGTTGCGGTTTGTTTTTTCACATAACTTAAGTATCTTAGATCTGGTTGCAAAAAACTTTGATTATCTGAAAAGTTGAATGATGCTGCTATAAAGTGGATCCAAACTGTGTGTGGTTTTGGCCTACCGTCTGGGTAAAGCTTTGAAATGCAAAAATGTTGATTTTTGTGAGGTATTTTTTTTTTCGAAATTTTGACTTTAAAAACTCGGGAAGAGTCGTGTTTATTTACTATGGTAGAACTTGTTTTTTAAGAATTTTTTTAGGATGTAATTTGTAGTTTAAGGTTTTTACAAAGGTTGCGGTTTGTTTTTTTACATATCTTAAGTTTGATTGTCTGAGAAGTTGTTTGATGCTGCTATGAAGTGGATCCTAACTGTGTTTGGTTTTGGCCTACCGTCTGGGTAAAGCTTTGAAATGCAAAAATGATGATTGTTGTGAGATTTTTTTTCTTCGAATTTTTGACTTTAAAAACTCTGGAAAAGTCGGGTTTAGTTTCTATGGCAGAACTTGCTCTTTAGGAACTTATTAAGGATGTCATTTTTTGTTTAAGGTTTTTTCAGAGGTTGCGGTTTGTTTTTTTACATAACTTAGTATCTTAGATCTGGTTGCAAAAAACTTTGATTATCTGAAAATTTAATTGATACTGCTATAAAATGGATCCAAACTGTGTGTGGTTTTGGCCTACCGTCTGGGTAAAGCTTTGAAATGCAAAAATGATGATTGTTGTGAGATTTTTTTTCTTCGAATTTTTTACTTTAAAAACTCGGGAAAAGTCGGGTTTATATTGT
>NW_022996926.1:0-2151 GCF_900245975.1 Drosophila guanche | reverse complement strand
AACTTAAGTATCTTAGATCTGGTTGTAAAGAACTTTTAATATCTGAAAAGTTGATTGATGCTGCTATGAAGTGGATCCAAACTGTGTGTGGTTTGTCCTACCGTCTGGGTAAAGCTTTGAAATGCAAAAATGTTGATTTCTGTGAGGTATTTTTTACGAAATGTTGACTTTAAAAATTCGGGAAGAGTCGGGTTTATTTTCTATTTCAGAACTTTTTTTTTAAGAATTTATTAAGAAAGTAATTTTTTATTTAAGGGTTTTTCAGAGGTAGAGATTTTTTTTTCACATAGCTTAAGTAACTTAGATTTGGTTGCAAAAAACTTTGATTATTTGAAAAGTTTATTGATACTGCTATAAAATGGATTCAAACTCTGTGTGATTTTGGCCTACCGTCTGGGCAAAGCTTTGAAATGAAAAAGCGTTGATTGTTGTGAGATTTTTTTTCTTCGAAATTTTGACTTTTAAAACTCGGGAAAACTCTGGTTTTTTTTCTATGGAAGACATTTTTTTTTAAGAGTTTATTAAGAAAGTAATTTTTTGTTTAAGGTTTTTTTCAGAGGTTGCGTTTTGTTTTTCACATAACTTTAGTATCTTAGATCTGGTTGCAAAAAACTTTGATTATCTGAAATGTTAATTGATACTGCTATAAAATTGATCCAAACTCTGTGTGGTTTTGGCCTAACGTCTGGGTAAAGCTTTGAAATTCAAATCTATTGATTGTTGTGAGGTATTTTTTACGAAATTTTGACTTTAAAAAGTTCGGGAAGAGTCGGGTTTATTTGCTACGGCAGACCTTGTTTTTTCAGAATTTTCAAAGTTTGTGCTTTTTTGTTTAAGGTTTTTTTAGATGAAGCGGTTTGTTTTTTGACAGAACTTAAGTATCTTAGATCTGGTTGTAAAGAACTTTTAATATCTGAAAAATTGATTGATGCTGCTATGAAGTGGATCCAAACTGTGTGTGGTTTTGTCCTACCGTCTGGGTAAAGCTTTGAAATGCAAAAATGTTGATTGTTGTGAGATTTTTTTTTCGAAATTTTGACTTTAAAAACTCGGGTTTTCCCGGGTTTATTTTCTTTGGCAGAACTTGTTTTTTAAGAACTTATTAAGGATGTTATTTTTAGTTTAAGGTTTTTTCAGAGGTTGCGGTTTGTTTTTTGACATAATTTATGTATCTTAATTTTGGTTGTAAAAAACTTTGATTATCTGAAAAGTTGATTGATACTGCTATAAAATGGATCCAAACTCTGTGTGGTTTTGACCTACCGTCTGGGTAAAGCTTTGAAATGCAAAAATGTTGATTTTTGTGAAGTGTTTTGTACGAAATTTTGACTTTAAGAATTCTGGAAAAGTCGGGTCTATTATCTATGCCAGAACTTATTTTTTAAGACATTATTAAGAAAGTAATTTTTTGTTTAAGGTTTTTTCAGAGGTTGCGTTTTGTTTTTCACATAACTTTAGTATATTAGATCTGGTTGCAAAAAACTTTGATTATCTGAAATGTTGATTGATACTGCTATAAAATTGATCCAAACTCTGTGTGGTTTTGGCCAAACATCTGGGCAAAGCTTTGAAATGAAAAAACGTTGATTGTTGTGAGATTTTTTTAACGAAATTTTGACTTTAAAAATTCGGGAAAAGTCGGGTTTATTTTCTATGGCAAAACTTTTTTTTAAGTATTTTCAAAATTTTGTACTTTTTTGTTTAATGTGTTTTAGAAGTTGCGGTTTGTTTTTTCACATAACTTAACTATCTTAGACTTGGTTGTAAAGAACTTTGATTATCTGAAAAGTTGATTGATACTGCTATAAAGTGGATCCAAACTCTGTGTGGTTTTGTCCTACCGTCTGGGTAAAGCTTTGAAATGCAAAAATGTTGACTTTTGTGAGGTGTTTTGTACCAAATTTGGACTTTAAAAATTTGGGAAAAGTCGGGTTTATTTTCTATGGCAGAACTTTTTTTTTAAGAATTTATTAAGAAAGTAATTTTTTGTTTAAGGTTTTTTCAGAGGTAGCGATTTGTTTTTTCACATAGCTTAGGTAACTTAGATCTGCTTGCAAGAAATTTTGTATATTTGAAAAGTTGATTGATACTGATATAAAATGGATTCAAACTCTGTGTGATTTTGGCCTACCGCCTGGGCAAAGCTTTGAA
>NW_022996925.1:0-2152 GCF_900245975.1 Drosophila guanche | reverse complement strand
GTAAACAAAATATAACATACTTTAGAAATTCTTCAAAAAAAGTTCTGCCATAGGAAATAAACCCGACTTTTCCCGAGTTCTTAAAGTCAAAAATTCGAAAAAAAAATTCTCACAAAAATCAAAATTTTTGCATTTCAAAGCTTTACCCAGACGGTCTTCCAAAACCACTCAGAGTTTGGATCCACTTTATAGCAGTATCAATCAACTTTTCAGATAATCAAAGTTCTTTTCTACCAGATCTAAGATACTTAAGTTATGTGAAAAGACACACTGCAACCTCTGAAAAAACCGTAAACTAAAAATTACTAAATTGCTAGTTCTTAAAAAACAAGTTCTGCCATAGAAATAAAAACCGACTCTTCAAGAGATTTTAAAGTCAACATTTCGTAAAAAATACCTCACAAAAATCAACATTTTTGAATTTCAAAGCTTTACCCAGACGGTAGGCCAAAACCACACAGAGTTTGGATCCACTTTATAGCAGTATCAATCAACTTTTCAGATAATCAAAGTTCTTTACTACCAGATCTAAGATAGTTAAGTTATGTGAAAAACCAAACTGCAACCTCTGAAAAAACCTTAAACTATAAATTACAAAATTTCTAGTTCTTAAAAAATAAGATCTGCCATAGAAAATAAAAGCGACTTTTCCCGAGTTTTTAAATTAAAAATTTCGAAAACAAAAAATATCACAACAATCAACGTTTTTACATTTTAAAGCTTTTTCGAGACGGTAAGCAAAAACCGAAAACAGTTTGGATCCATTTTATAGCAGTATCAATCAACTTTTTAGATAATCAAAGTTTTTTTTAAACCAGATCTAAGATACTTAAGCTATGTGAAAAAACAAACCGCAACCTCTGAAAAAACCTTAAACCAAAAATTAAATCCTTAATAAGTTCTTAAAAAACAAGTTCTGCCATAGAAAATAAACCCGAATTTTCCCGAGTTTGTAAAGTCAAAATTTGGAAAAAAAAATCTCACAACAATAAAAAATTTTGCATTACAAAGCTTTTCCGAGACGGTAGGTCAAAACCGCCAGCAGTTTGGATCCATTTTATAGCAGTATCAATCAACTTTTCAGATAATCAAAGTTTTTTACAACCAAAATTAAGATACTTAAGTTATGTGCAAAAACAAACCGCAACCTCTGAAAAAAACTGAAACTTAAAATTACTTCCTTAATAAGTTCTTAAAAAACAAGTTCTGCCATGGAAAATAAACCCGACTTTTCCCGAGTTTTTAAAGTCAAAATTTGGAAAAAAAAATCTCACAACAATAAAAAATTTTGCATTACAAAGCTTTACCCAGACGGTAGGCCAAAACCACACAGAGTTTGGCTCCATTTTATAGCAGTATCAATCAACTTTTCAGATAATCAAAGTTTTTTACAACCACAATTAAAATACTTAAGTTATGTGAAAAATACAAACCGCAACCTCTGAAAAAACCTTAAACTAAATATTACAAAATTGCTAGTTGTTAAAAAACAAGTTCTGCCATAGAAAATGGTAGAAAAAAAACCCGACTTTTCCCGAGTTTTTAAAGTTAAAATATCGAAAAAAAAAAATCTCACATCAATCAACATTTTTGCATTTCTAATCCTTACCCAGGCGGTAGGCCAAGACCACAAACAGTTTGGATCCATTTTATGGCAGTATCAATCAACTTTTCAGATAATCAAAGTTTTTTACAACCAAAATTAAGACTTACCTAAGTTATGTGAAAAAACAAACCGCAACCTCTGAAAAAACCTTAAACTAAAAATTACATCATTAATAAGTTCCTAAAAAAACAAGTTCTGCCATAGAAAATAAACCTGATTTTTTCCAAATTTTTAAAGTCAAAATTTGGAAAAAAATAATCTCACAACAATCAACAATTTTGCATTACAAAGCTTTACCCAGACGGTAGGCCAAAACCACACAGAGTTTGGATCCATTTTATAGCAGTATTAATCAACTTTTTAGATAATCAAAGTTTTTTTAAACCAGATCTATGATACTTAAGCTATGTGAAAAAACAAACCGCAACCTCTGAAAAAACCTAAAACTAAAAATTACATCCTTCATAAGTTCTTAAAAAAAAGGTCCACCATAGAAAATAAACCCGACTGTTCCCGAGTTTTTAAAGTCAAAATTTCGAAAAAAAA
>NW_022996924.1:0-2152 GCF_900245975.1 Drosophila guanche | reverse complement strand
AAAAAACCTTAAACTGAAAATTACATCCTTAATAAGTTCCTAAAAAACAAGTTCTGCCATAGAAAATAAACCCGAGTTTTTAAAGTCAAAATTTCGAAAAAATTTCACAACAATCAAAATTTTTGCATTTCAGAGCTTTACCCAGACGGTAGGCCAAAACCACACAGAGTTTGGATCCATTTAATAGAAGTATCAATCAACTTTTCAGATAATCAAACTTTTTTAACAACGAAAATTTAGATACTTAAGTTATGTGAGAAAACAACCCGCACCTTCTGAAAAAAGTAAAAATATCGAAAAAAAAAATCTCACAACAACCCACATTTTTGCATTTCAAAGCTTTTCCGAGATGGTAGGCCAAAAATACACAGACTTTGGATCCATTTTATACCAGTAGCAATCAACTTTTCAGATAATCAAAGTTTTTTACAACCAAAATTAAGATACTTAAGTTATGTGAAAAAACAAACCGCAACCTCTGAAAAAACCTTAAGCTTAAAATAACTTCATTAATAAGTTCTTAAAAAACAAGTTCTGCCATAGAAAATAAACCCGACTTTTCCCGAGTTTTTAAAGTCAAAAATTCGTAAAATATACCTCACAAAAATCAACATTTTTTTCATTTCAAAGCTTTACCCAGACGGTAGGCCAAAACCACACAGAGTTTGGATCCATTTTATACCAGAATCAATCAACTTTTCAGATAATCAAAGTTTTTGCAACCAGATCTTAGATACTTAAGTTATGTGAAAAAAACAAACCTCAACCTCTGAAAAAACATTAAACAAAAAATTACAAAATTGTTAGTTCTTAAAAAACAATTTCCGCCATAGAAAATAAACCCGACTTTTCCCAAGTTTTTAAAGTCAAAATTTCGAAAAAAAAAAATCTCACAACAAACAACATTTTTGCATTTCAAAGCTTTTCCGAGACGGTAGGTCAAAACCACAAACAGTTTGGATCAATTTTATAGCAGTATCAATCAACTTTTCAGATAATCAAAGTTTTTTACAACCAAAATTAAGATACTTAAGTTATGTGAAGAAAGAAACCGCAACCTCTGAAAAAACCTTAAACTTAAAATTACTTTCTTAATAAGTTCTTAAAAAACAAATTCTGGCATAGAAAATAAACCCGACTTTTCGCGAGTTTTTAAAGTAAAAATTTCGAAAAAAAAATATCACAAAAATCAACATTTTTGCATTTCAAAGCTTTTCCGAGACGACAGGTCAAAACCACAAACAGTTTGGATCAATTTTATAGCAGTATCAATCAACTTTTCAGATAATCAAAGTTTTTTACAACCAAAATTAAGATACTTAAGTTATGTGAAAAAAACAAACCGCAACCTCTGAAAAACCCTTAAGCTTAAAATTACTTCATTAATAAGTTCTTAAAAAACAAGTTCTGCCATAGAAAATAAACCCGACTTTTCCCGAGTTTTTAAAGTCAAAAATTCGTAAAATATATCCTCACAAAAATCAACATTTTTGCATTTCAAAGCTTTACCCAGACGGTAGGCCAAAACCACACAGAGTTTGGATCCATTTTATAGCAGAATCAATCAACTTTTCTGATAGTCAAAGTTTTTTGCAACCAGATCTTAGATACTTAAGTGAAAAAACAAACCACAACCTCTGAAATAACCTTAAACTAAAAATTACAAAAATGCTAGTTCCTAAAAAACAAGTTCTGCCATAGAAAATAAACCCGACTTTTCTTGAGTTTTTAAAGTAAAAATTTCGAAAAAAAAATCTCACAACAATCAACATTTTTGCATTTCAAAGCTTTTCCGAGACGGTAGACCAAAACCACACAGAGTTTGGATCC
Source organism: Drosophila guanche (assembly GCF_900245975.1). Lineage (NCBI taxonomy): Eukaryota > Metazoa > Arthropoda > Insecta > Diptera > Drosophilidae > Drosophila > Drosophila guanche. Next base: position 322 of record NW_022996924.1, on the reverse strand, counting down.
ATTTTATATATCAATCAACTTTTCAGATAATCAAAGTGTTTTGCAACCAGATCTAAGATACTTAAGTTATGTAAAAAAACAAACCGCAACCTCTGAAAAAACCTTAAACTAAAAATTACATCATTAATAAGTTCCTAAAAAACAAGTTCTGCCATAGAAAATAAACCCGAGTTTTTAAAGTCAAAATTTCGTACAAAATACCTCACAAAAATCAACATTTTTGCATTTCAAAGCTTTACCCAGACGGTAGGCCAAAACCACACAGAGTTTGGATCCATTTTATAGCAGAATCAATCAACTTATCAGATAATCAAAGTTTTTT
>NW_022996923.1:0-2154 GCF_900245975.1 Drosophila guanche | reverse complement strand
TTTACTTTAAAAAATCGGGAAAAGTCGTGTTTATTTTCTATGGCAGAACTTGTTTTTTAAGAACTTATTAAGGAAGTACTTTTTAGTTTAAGGTTTTTTCTGAGGTTGCGGTTTGTTTTCTCAAATAACTTAAGTATCTTAATTTTGGTTGTAAAAAACTTTGATTATCTGAAAAGTTGATTGATACTGCTATAGAATGGATCCAAACTCTGTGTGGTTTTGGCCTACCGTCTGGGGAAAGCTTTGAAATGCAAAAATGTGGATTGTTGTGAGAATTTTTTGTTTCCGAAATTTTTACTTTAAAAACTCGGGAAAAGTCGGTTTCATTTTCTATGGCAGAACTTGCTTTTAAGAACTTATTAAGGAAGTAACTTTTAGTTTAAATTTCTTTCAGAGGTTGCGGTTTGTTTTTTCACATAACTTAAGTATCTTAATTTTGGTTGTAAAAAACTTTGATTATCTGAAAAGTTGATTGATACTGCTATTAAATGGATATAAACTCTGTGTGGTTTTGGCCTACCGTCTATGTAAAGCTTTGAAATGCACAAACGTTGATTTTTGTGAAATTTTTCGTTTTCGAAATTTTTACTTTAAAAACTCGGGAAAAGTCGGTTTTATTTTGTATGGCAGAGCTTGTTTTTAAGAACTTATTAAGGAAGTAACTTTTAGTTTAAATTTCTTTCAGAGGTTGCGGTTTGTTTTTTCACATAACTTAAGTATCTTAATTTTGGTTGTAAAAAACTTTGATTATCTGAAAAGTTGATTGATACTGCTATAAAATGGATATAAACTCTGTGTGGTTTTGGCCTTGGTTTTTGGTAAAGCTTTGAAATGCAAACATGTTGATTTTTGTGAGGTATTTTTTACGAAATTTTGACTTTAAAAACTCGGGAACAGTCGGGATTATTTTCTATGGCAGAACTTGTTTTTTAAGAACTATCAATTTTGTAATTTTTAGTTTAAGGTTGTTTCAGAGGTTGCGGTTTAATTTTTCACATAACTTAAGTATCTTAGATCTGATTGCAAAAAACTTTGATTATCTGAAAAGTTGATTGATTCTGCTATAAAATGGATCCAAACTCAGTGTGGTTTTGGCCTACCGTCTGGGTAAANTGGCAGAACTTGTTTTTTAAGAACTATCAATTTTGTAATTTTTAGTTTAAGGTTGTTTCAGAGGTTGCGGTTTAATTTTTCACATAACTTAAGTATCTTAGATCTGATTGCAAAAAACTTTGATTATCTGAAAAGTTGATTGATTCTGCTATAAAATGGATCCAAACTCAGTGTGGTTTTGGCCTACCGTCTGGGTAAATCTTTGAAATGCACAAATGTTAATTTTTGTGAGATTTTTTGATTTCGAAATTTTTACTTTAAAAACTCGGGAAAAGTCGGGTTTATTTTCTATGGCAGAATTTGTTTTTTAAAAACTATCAATTTTGTAATTTTAAGTTTAAGGTTGTTTCAGAGGTTGCGGTTTAATTTTTCACATAACTTAAGTATCTTAGATCTGATTGCACAAAAACTTTGATTATCTGAAAAGTTGATTGATACTGCTATAAAATGGATCCAAACTATGTGTGGTTTTGGCCTACCGTCTGGGTAAAGCTTTGAAATGCAAACATGTTGATTTTTGTGAAGTATTTTTTACGAAATTTTGACTTTAAAAACTCGGGAACAGTCGGTTTTATTTTCTATGGCAGAACTTGTTTTTTAAGAACTATCAATTTTGTTATTTTTAGTTTAAGGTTTTTTCAGAGGTTGCGGTTTGTTTTTTCACATAACTTAAGTATCTTAGATCTGATTGCAAAAAACTTTGATTATCTGAAAAGTTGATTGATTCTGCTATAAAATGGATCCAAACTCTGTGTGGTTTTGGCCTACCGTCTGGGTTAAGCTTTGAAATGCAAAAATGTTGATTTTTGTGAGATTTTTTGTTTCCGAAATTTTTACTTTAAAAACTCGGGGAAAGTCGGGTTTATTTTCTATGGCAGAACTTGTTTTTTAAGAACTTACTAAGGAAGTATTTTTTAGTTTTAGGGTTTTTCAGAGGTTGCGGTTTGTTTTCTCAAATAACTTAAGTATCTTAATTTTGGTTGTAAAAAACTTTGATTATATAAAAAGTTGATTGATACTGCTATAAAATGGATATAAACT
>NW_022996922.1:0-2155 GCF_900245975.1 Drosophila guanche | reverse complement strand
TTTTTTTGATATTTTTACTTGAAAAACTTGGGAAAAGTCGGGTTTATTTTCTATGGCAGAACTTGTTTTTTAGAAACTTATTAAGGAAGTAATTTTTAGTTTAAGGTTTTTTCAGAGGTTGCGGTTTGTTTTTGCACATAACTTAAGTATCTTAATTTTTGTTGTAAAAAACTTTGATTATCTGAAAAGTTGATTGATACTGCTATAAAATGGATCTAAACTCTGTGTGGTTTTGGACTACCGTCTCGGAAAAGCTTTGAAATGCAAAAATGTGGATTGTTGTGAGATTTTTTTTCGAAATTTTTACTTTAAAAACTCGGGAGAAGTCGGTTTTATTTTCTATGCCAGAACTTTTTTTTTAAGAACTAACATTTTTGTAATGTTTAGTTTAAGGTTTTTTCAGAGGTTGCGGTTTGTTTTTTCACATAACTTAAGTATCTAAGATCTGGTTGCAAAAAACTTTGATTATCAGAAAAGTTGATTGATTCTGCTATATAATGGATCCAAACTCTGTGTGATTTTGGCCTACCTGGGTAAAGCTAGTCTGGGTAAAGCTTTGAAATGTAAAAATATTGATTTTTAAGAGGTATTTTGTACGAAATTTGGACTTTAAAAACTTGGGAAAAGTCGGGTTTATTTTCTATAGCAGAACTTGTTTTTTTAAGAACTTATTAAGGAAGTAATTTTAAGTTTAAGGTTTTTTCAGAGGTTGCGGTTTGTTTTTTCACATAACTTAAGTATCTTAATTTTGGTTGTGAAAAACTTTGATTATCTGAAAAGTTGATTGATACTGCTATAAAATGGATCCAAACTCTGTGTGGTTTTGGCCTACCGTCTGGGTAAAGCTTTAAAATGCAAAAATGTTGATTGTTGTGAGAATTTTTTTTTCCCAAATTTTGACTTTAAGAACACGGGAAACGTCGGGTTTATTTTCTATGGCAGAACTTGTTTTTTAGGAACTAGCAATTTTTGTAATTTTTAGTTTAAGGTTTTTTCAGAGGTTGCGGTTTGTTTTTTCACATAACTTAAGTATCTTAATTTTGGTTGTAAAAAACTTTGATTATCTGAAAGCTTGATTGATACTGCTATAAAAAGAATCCAAACTGTTTGTGGTTTTGGCCTACCGTCTGGGTAAAGCTTTGAAATGCAAAAATGTTGATTGATGTGAGATTTTTTTTTCGATATTTTTACTTGAAAAACTTGGGAAAAGTCGGGTTTATTTTCTATGGCAGAACTTGTTTTTTAGAAACTTATTAAGGAAGTAATTTTTAGTTTAAGGTTTTTTCAGAGGATGCGGTTTGTTTTTTCACATAACTTAAGTATCTTAATTTTGGTTGTAAAAAACTTTGATTATCTGNTTTTTACTTGAAAAACTTGGGAAAAGTCGGGTTTATTTTCTATGGCAGAACTTGTTTTTTAGAAACTTATTAAGGAAGTAATTTTTAGTTTAAGGTTTTTTCAGAGGATGCGGTTTGTTTTTTCACATAACTTAAGTATCTTAATTTTAGTTGTAAAAAACTTTGATTATCTGAAAAGTTGATTTATACTGCTATAAAATGGATCCAAACTGTGTGGTTTTGGCCTACTGTCTGGGTAAAGCTTTGAAATGCAAAAATGTTGATTGATGTGAGATTTTTTTTTTTCGATAATTTTACTTTTAAAATCTCGGGAAAAGTCGGGTTTATTTTCCATAGCAGAACTTGTTTTTTTAGGAACTTATTAGGGATGTAATTTTTAGTTTAAGGTTTTTTCAGAGGTTGCGGTTTGTTTTTTTACATAACTTAAGTATCTTAGATCTGGTTGCAAAAATCTTTGATTATCTGAAAAGTTGATTGATACTGCTATAAAATGGATCCAAACTCTGTGTGGGTTTGGCCTACCGTCTCGGAAAAGCTTTGAAATGCAAAAATGTTGATTTTTGTGAGGTATTTTGTACGAAATTTTGACTTTAAAAACCCTGGTTTATTTTCTATGGCAGAACTTGTTTTTTAGAAACTTATTAAGGAAGTAATTTTTAGTTTAAGGTTTTTTCAGAGGTTGCGGTTTGTTTTTGACATAACTTAAGTATCTTAATTTTGGTTGTAAAAAACTTTGATAAACTGAAAAGTTGATTGATACTGCTATAAAATGCATCCAAACTGTTTGTGGTTTTGGC
>NW_022996921.1:0-2155 GCF_900245975.1 Drosophila guanche | reverse complement strand
GAACTTATTAAAGATGTCATTTTTAGTTTAAGGTTTTTTTAGAAGTAGCGGTTTGTTTTTTCACATAACTTAAGTATCTTAGATCTGGTTGCAAAAAACTTTGATTATCTAAAAAGTTGATTGATACTGCTAAAAAATGGATCCAAACTGTGTGTGGTTTTGGCCTACCGTCTGGGTAAAGCTTTGAAATGCAAAAATGTTGGTTGTTGTGAGATTTTTATTGTCGAAATATTGACTTTAAGAACTCGGGAACAGTCGGGTTTATTTTCTATGGTAGAACTTTTTTGAGAAACTTATTAAAGATGATATTTTTAGATTAAGGTTTTTCAGAGGTTGCGGTCTGTTTTTTCACATAACTTTACTATCTTAGATCTGGTTGCTAAAAACTTTGATTATCTTAGAGCTGATTGATACTGCTAAAAAATTGATCCAAACTGTGTGTGGTTTTGGCCTACCGTCTGGGTAAAGTTTTGAAATGCAAAAATGTTGGTTGTTGTGAGATTTTTATTGTCGAAAAATTGACTTTAAGAACTCGGGAACATTAGGGTTTATTTTCTATGGCAGAACGTTTTTTTAGGAACTTATTAAAGATGTTATTTTTAGTTTAAGGTTTTTTTAGAAGTAGCGGTTTGTTTTTTTACTTATCTTAAGTATCTTAGATCTGGTTGCAAAAAACTTTGATTATCTAAAAAGTTGATTGATACTGCTAAAAAACGGATCCAAACTGTATGTGGTTTTGGCCTACCGTCTGGGTAAAGCTTTGAAATGCAAAAATGTTGGTTGTTGTGAGATTTTTATTGTCGAAATATTGACTTTAAAAACTCGGGAACAGTCGGGTTTATTTTCTATGGTAGAACTTTTTTTAGAAACTTATTAAAGATGTAATTTTTAGTTTACGGTTTTTTCAGAGGTTGCGGTCTGTTTTTTCACATAACTTAAGTATCTTAGATCTGGTTGCAGAAAACTTTGATTATCTTAAAGTTTATTGATACTGCTAAAATATTGATCAAAACTGTTTGTGGTTTTGGCCTACCGCCTGGGTAAAGCTATGAAATTCAAAAATGTTGATTGTTGTGAGATTTTTATTGTCGAAACATTGGCTTTAAAAACTCGGGAACAGTCGGGTTTATTTTCTATGGCAGAACTTTTCTTTTAAGAATTTTCAAAGTTTGTACTTTTTTTGTTTAAGGTTTTTTCAGAGGTTGCGGTCTGTTTTTTCAGATAACTTAAGTATCTTAGATCTGGTTGCAAAAACATTTGATTATCTGAAAAGTTTATTGAAACTGCTATAAAATGGACTCAAACTCTGTGTGGTTTTGGCCGTCTAGGTTAACCTTTGAAATTCAAAAATGTTGATTGTTGTGAGATTTTTATTGTCGAAATATTGACTTTAAAACCTCGGGAACAGTCGGGTTTATTTTCTATGGTAGAACTTTTTTTAGGAGCTTATTAAAGATGTAATTTTTAGTTTAAGGTTTTTTCAGAGGTTGCGGTGTGTTTTTTCACATAACTTAAGTATCTTAGATCTGGTTGCAAAAAACTTTGATTATCTAAAAAGTTGATTGATACTGCTAAAAAATGGATCCAAACTGTGTGTGGTTTTGGCCTACCGTCTGGGTAAAGCTTTGAAATGCAAAAATGTTGGTTGTTATGATATTTTTATTGTTGAAATATTGACTTTAAAAACTCGGGAACATTAGGGTTTATTTTCTATGGTAAAACTTTTTTTAGGAACTTATTAAATATGTAATTTTTAGTTTAAGGTTTTTTCAGAGGTTGCGGTCTGTTTTTTCACATAACTGAAGTATCTTAGATCTGGTTGCAAAAAACTTTGATTATCTTAAAGTTGATTGATACTGCTAAAAAATTTATCCAAACTGTGTGTGGTTTTGGCCTACCGTCTGGGTAAAGTTTTGAAATGCAAAAATGTTGGTTGTTGTGAGATTTTTATTGTCAAAATATTGACTTTAAAAACTCGGGAACATTAGGGTTTATTTTCTATGGTAGAACTTTTTTTAGGAACTTATTAAAGATGTAATTTTTAGTTTAAGGTTTTTTCAGAGGTTGCGGTCTGTTTTTTCACATAACTGAAGTATCTTAGATCTGGTTGCAAAAAACTTTGATTATCTTAAAGTTGATTGATACTGCTAAAAAA
>NW_022996920.1:0-2156 GCF_900245975.1 Drosophila guanche | reverse complement strand
TTTTTTGATTTCGAAATTTTTACTTTAAAAACTCGGGAAAAGTCGGGTTTATTTTCTGTGGCAGAACTTGTTTTTTAAGAACTAGCAATTTTGTATGTTTTAGTTTAAGGTTTTTTCAGAGGTTGCGGTTTGTTTTTTCACATAACATAAGTATCTTAGATCTGGTTGCAAAAAACTTTGATTATCTGAAAAGTTGATTGATACTGCTATAAAGTGGATCCAAACTCTGTGTGGTTTTGACCTACCGTCTGGGTAAAGCTTTGAAATCCAAAAATGTTGATTTTTGTGAGGTATTTTTTACGAAATTTGTACTTTAAAAATTCGTGTAAAGTCGGGTTTATTTTCTATGGCATTACTTTTAAGAATTTTCAAAGTTTGTGCTTTTTTGTTTAAGGTTTTTAAGAAGTAGCGGTTTGTTTTTTCACATAACTTAAGTATCTTAGATCTGGTTGTACACAACTGTGATTATCTGAAAAGCTGATTTATGCATTTAAAAAGCGAATTCAAAAACTTTGTGGTTTTGGCTCACTGTCTGGGTAATATACAGCTTTAAATGAAAAATGGTGATTGTTTAGAGGTATTTTTTACCAAATTTTGATATTAAAAACTCTGGAAAAGTCGGGTTATTTTTCTATGGCAGAACTTTTCTTTTAAGTATTTTCAAAGTTTTTACTTTTTCGGTTAAGGTTTTTTCAGAGGTTGCGGTTTGTTTTTTCACATATCTTAAGTATCTTAATTTTGGTTGTAAAAAACTTTGATTATCTGAAAAGTTGATTGATACTGCTATAAAATGGATCCAAACTCTGTGTGGTTTTGGCCTACCGTCTGGGTAAAGCTTTAAAATGCAAAAATGTTGATTTTTGTGAGATTTTTTGTTTTCGAAATTTTTACTTTCAAAACTCGGGAAAAGTCGGGTTTATTTTCTATGGCAGAACTAGTTTTTTAAGAACTTATTAAGGAAGTAACTTTTAATTTAAGGTTTTTTCAGAGGTTTTGGTTTGTTTTTTCATATAACTTAAGTATCTTAATTTTGGTTGTAAAAAACTTTGATTATCTGAAAAGTTGATTGATACTGCTATAAAATGGATCCAAACTCTGTGTGGTTTTGGCCTACCGTCTGGATAAAGCTTTAAAATGCACAAATGTTGATTTTTGTGAGATTTTTTTTTTTATTCAGTTTTTTCAGAGGTTGCGGTTTGTTTTTTCACATAACATAAGTATCTTAGATCTGGTTGCAAAAAACTTTGATTATCTGGAAAGTTGATTGATTCTGCTATAAAATGGATCCAAATCCTGTGTGGTTTTGGCCTACCGTCTGGGTAAAGCTTTGAAATGCAAAAATGTTGATTGTTGTGAGATTTTTTGTTTTCGAAATTTTTACTTTAAAAGCTCGGGAAAAGTCGGGTTTATTTTCTATGGCAGAACTAGTTGTTTAAGAACTTATTAAGGAAGTAACTTTTAATTTAAGGTTTTTTCAGAGGTTGCGGTTTGTTTTTTCATATAACTTAAGTATCTTAATTTTGGTTGTAAAAAACTTTGATTATCTGAAAAGTTGATTGATACTGCTATAAAATGGATCCAAACTCTGTGTGCTTTTGGCCTACCGTCTGGGTAAAGCTTTCAAATGCAAAAATGTTGATTTTTATGAGGTATTTTTTACGAATTTTTGACTTTAAAAACTCGGGAAAAGTCGGTTTTATTTTCTATGGCAGAACTTGTTTTTTAAGAACTATCAATTTTGTAATTTTTAGTTTAAGGTTTTTTCAGAGGTTGCGGTTTGTTTTTTCACATAACTTAAGTATCTTAGATCTGATTGCAAAAAACTTTGATTATCTGAAAAGTTGATTGATTCTGATATAAAATGGATCCAAACTCTGTGTGGTTTTGGCCTACCGTCTGGGTAAAGCTTTCAAATGCAAAAATGTTGATTGTTGTGGGATTTTTGGTTTTCGAAATTTTTACTTTAAAAACTCGGGAAAAGTCGGGTTTATTTTCTATGGCAGAACTTGTTTTTTAAGAACTTATTAAGGAAGTAATTTTTAGTTTAAGGGTTTTTCAGAGGTTGCGGTTTGTTTTTTCACATAACTTAAGTATCTTAATTTTGGTTGTAAAAAACTTTGATTATCTGAAAAGTTGATTGATACTGCTATAAAATG
>NW_022996919.1:0-2156 GCF_900245975.1 Drosophila guanche | reverse complement strand
AAGAGTTTGGATCCATTTTATAGCAGAATCAATCAACTTTTCTGATAATCAAAGTTTTTTGCAACCAGATCTTAGATACTTAAGTTATGTGAAAAAACAAACCGCAACCTCTGAAAAAAACCTTAAACTAAAAATTACAAAAATGCTAGTTCTTAAAAAACAAGTTCTGGCATAGAAAATAAAACCGACTTCTCCCGAGTGTTTAAAGTAAAAATTTCGAAAAAAAAATCTCACAACAATCCACACGGTAGGCCAAAACCACATAGAGTTTGGATCCATTTTATAGCAGTATCAATCAACTTTTCAGATAATCAACGTTTTTTACAACCAAAATGAAGATACTTAAGTTATGTGTAAAAACAAACCGCAAAATCTGAAACAACCTTAAACTAAAAATTACAAAATTGCTAGTTCCTAAAAAACAAGTTCTGCCATAGAAAATAAACCCGACTTTTCCCGAGTTCTTGAAGTCAAAATTTGGGAAAAAAAAAATCTCACCACAATCAACATTTTTGCATTTCAAAGCTTAACCCAGACGGTAGGCCAAAACCACACGGAGTTTGGATCCATTTTATAGCAGTATCAATCAACTTTTCAGATAATCAAAGTTTTTTACAACCAAAATTAAGATACCTTAGTTATGTGAAAAAACAAACCGCAACCTCTGAAAAAACCTTAAACTTTAAATAACTTCCCTAATAAGTTCTTAACTTAGAAGTTCTGGCATAGAAAATAAACCCGACTTTTCCTAAGTATTAAAAGAAAAAATTTCGAAAAAAAAATCTCACAACAGTCCACATTTTTGCATTTCAAAGCTTTTCCGAGACGGCAGGCCAAAACCACACAGAGTTCGGATCCATTTTATAGCAGTATCAATCAACTTTTCAGATAATTAAAGTTTTTTACATCCAAAATTAAGATACTTAAGTTATGTGAAAAAACAAACCGCAACCTCTGAAAAAACCTTAAACTTAAAATTACTTCCTTAATAATTTCTTAAAAAACAAGTTCTGCCATAGAAAATAAAACCGACTTACCCCGAGTTTTTAAAGTAAAAATTTCGAAATAAAAATCTCACCACAATCAACATTTTTGCATTTCAAAGCTTTTCCAAAACGGTAGGCCAAAACCACACAGAGTTTGGATCCATTTTATAGCAGAATCAATCAACTTTTCTGATAATCAAAGTTTTTTGCAACCAGATCTAAGATACTTAAGTTATGTAAAAAAACAAACCGCAACCTCTGAAAAAAACCTTAAACTAAAAATTACATCCTTAATAAGTTCCTAAAAAACAAGTTCTGGCATAGAAAATAAAACCGACTTCTCCCGAGTTTTTAAAGTAAAAATTTCGAAAAAAAAATCTTACAGCAATCCACATTTTTGCATTTCAAAGCTTTTCCGAAACGGAAGGCCAAAACCACACAGAGTTTGGATCCATTTTATAGCAGAATCAATCAACTTTTCTGATAATCAAAGTTTTTTGCAACCAGATCTTAGATACTTAAGTTATGTGAAAAAACAAGGCGCAACCTCTGAAAAAACCTTAAACTTAAAATAACTTCCTTAATAAGTTCTTAAAAACCAAGTTCTGGCATAGAAAATAAAACCGACTTCTCCCGAGTTTTTAAGGTAAAAATTTTGAAAAAAAAATCTTACAACAATCCACATTTTTGCATTTCAAAGCTTTTCCGAAACGGTAGGCCAAAACCACACAGAGTTTGGATCCATTTTATAGCAGAATCAATCAACTTTTCTGATAATCAAATTTTTTTGCAACCAGATCTAAGATACTTAAGTTATGTAAAAAAACAAACCGCAACCTCTGAAAAAAACCTTAAACTAAAAATTACAAAAATGCTAATTCTTTAAAAACAAGTTCTGGCATAGAAAATAAAACCGACTTCTCCCGAGTTTTTAAAGAAAAATTTCAAAAAAAAATCCCACAACAATCCACATTTTTGCATTTCAAAGCTTTTCCGAGACGGTAGGCCAAAACCACACAGAGTTTGGATCCATTTTATAGCAGTATCAATCAACTTTTCAGATAATCAAAGTTTTTTGCAACCAGATCTAAGATACTTAAGTTATGTAAAAAAACAAACCGCAACCTCTGAAAAAACCTTAAACTAAAAATTACATCCTTAATAAGTTCC
>NW_022996918.1:0-2159 GCF_900245975.1 Drosophila guanche | reverse complement strand
TAAGATACTTAAGTTATGTGAGAAAACAAACCGCAACCTCTGAAAAAACCTTAAACTAAAAATTACAAAAATGATAGTTCTTAAAAATCAAGTTCTGGCATAGAAAATAAAACCGACTTCTCCCGAGTTTTTAAAGTAAAAATTTCGAAAAAAAATATCACAACAATCCACATTTTTGCATTTCAAAGCTTTACCCAGACGGTAGGCCAAAACCACACAGAGTTTGGATCCATTTTACAGCAGAATCAATCAACTTTTCCGATATTCAAAGTTTTTTGCAACCAGATCTTGGGTACTTAAGTTATGTGAAAAAACAAACCCCAACCTCTGAAAAAACCTTAAACTTAAAATTACTTCCTTAATAAGTTCTTAAAAAACAAGTTCTGCCATAGAAAATAAAACCGACTTTTCCCGAGTTTTTAAAGTCAAAAATTCGTAAAATATACCTCACAAAAATCAACATGTTTGCATTTCAAAGCTTTACCCAGACGGTAGGCCAAAACCACACAGAGTTTGGATCCATTTTACAGCAGAATCAATCAGCTTTTCAGATAATCAAAGTTTTTTGCAACCAGATCTTAGATACTTAAGTTCTGTAAAAAGACAAACCGCAACCTCTGAAAATTCCTTAAACTTTAAATTACTTCCTTAATAAGTTCTTAAAAAACAAGTTCTGGCATAGAAAATAAACCCGACTTTTCCCGAGTTTTTAAAGTCAAAATTTCGAAAACAAAAACTCTCACAACAATCAAAATTTTTGCATTTCAAAGCTTTACCCAGACGGTAGGCCAAAACCACACAGATTTTGGATCCATTTTATAGCAGTATCAATCAACTTTTCAGATAATCAAAGTTTTTTACAACGAAAATTAAGATACTTAAGTTATGTGAGAAAACAAACCGCAACCTCTGAAAAAACCTTTAACTAAAAATTACAAAAATGCTAGTTCTTAAAAATCAAGTTCTGGCATAGAAAATAAAACCGACTTCTCCAAAGTTATTAAAGTAAAAATATCGAAAAAAAAATTTTCAATCAACATTTTTGCATTTCCAAGCTTTTCCGAGACGGTAGGCCAAAACCACACAGAGTTTGGATCCATTTTATAGCAGTATCAATCAACTTTTCAGATAATCAAAGTTTTTTACAACCAAAATTAAGGTACTTAAGTTATGTGAAAAAAACAAACCGCAACCTCTGAAAAAACCTTAAGCTAAAAATTACATCCTTAATAAGTTCCTAAAAAAACAAGTTCTGCCATAGAAAATAAAACCGACNCAACATTTTTGCATTTCAAAGCTTTACCCAGACGGTAGGCCAAAACCACACAGAGTTTGGATCCATTTTATAGCAGTATCAATCAACTTTTCAGATAATCAAAGTTTTTTACAACCAAAATTAAGGTACTTAAGTTATGTGAAAAAAACAAACCGCAACCTCTGAAAAAACCTTAAGCTAAAAATTACATCCTTAATAAGTTCCTAAAAAAACAAGTTCTGCCATAGAAAATAAAACCGACTTTTCCCAAATTTTTAAAGTCAAAATTTCGAGAAAAAAAAATCTCACAACAATCAACATTTTTTCATTTTAAAGCTTTACCCAGACCGTAGGCCAAAACCACGCAGAGTTTGGATCCATTTTATAGCAGTATCAATCAACTTTTCAGAACATCAAAGTTTTTTGCAACCAGATCTAAGATACTTAAGTTAAGTTCTTAAAAAACAAGATCTGCCATAGAAAATAAAACCGACTTTTCCCGAGTTTTTAAAGTCAAAAATTCGTAAAATATACCTCACAAAAATCAACATTTTTGTATTTCAAAGCTTTACCCAGACGGTAGGCCAAAACCACACAGAGTTTGGATCCATTTTATAGCAGTATCAATCAACTTTTCAGATAATCAAAGTTTTTTACAACGAAAATTAAGATACTTAAGTTATGTGAGAAAACAAACCGCAACCTCTGAAAGAACCTTTAACTAAAAATTACAAAAATGCTAGTTCTTAAAAATCAAGTTCTTGCATAGAAAATAAAACCGACTTCTCCGAAGTTTTTAAAGTAAAAATTTCGAAAAAAAAATTTCACAATAATCCACATTTTTGCATTTCAAAGCTTTACCCAGACGGTAGGCCAAAACCACACAGAGTTTGGATCCATTTTA
>NW_022996917.1:0-2159 GCF_900245975.1 Drosophila guanche | reverse complement strand
AAGGAAGTAGTTTTAAGTTTAAGGTTTTTTCAGAGGTTGCCTTTTGTTTTTTCACATAACTTAAGTATCTAAGATCTGGTTGCAAAAAACTTTGACTATCAGAAAAGTTGATTGATTATGCTATAAAATGGATCCAAACTCTGTGTGGTTTTGGCCTACCGTCTGGGTAAAGCTTTGAAATGCAAAAATGTTGATTTTTGTGAGGTATATTGTACGAAATTTTGACTTTTAAAACTCGGGTTTATTTTCTATGGCAGAACTTGTTTTTTTTAAAAACTAGGTAAGTAAGTAATTTTAAGTTTAAGGTTTTTTCAGAGGTTGCGCTTTGTTTTTTCACATAACTTAAGAATCTAAGATCTGGTTGCAAAAAACTTTGACTATCAGAAAAGTTGATTGATTCTGCTATAAAATGGATCCAAACTCTGTGTGGTTTTGGCCTACCGTCTGGGTAAAGCTTTGAAATGCAAAAATGTTGAATTTTGTGAGGTATTTTGTACGAAATGTTTACTTTAAAAACTCGGGTTTTTTTTCTATGGCAGAACTTGTTTTTTAATAACTTATTAAGGAAGTAGTTTTAAGTTTAAGGTTTTTTCAGAGGTTGCCTTTTGTTTTTTCACATAACTTAAGTATCTAAGATCTGGTTGCAAAAAACTTTGACTATCAGAAAAGTTGATTGATTATGCTATAAAATGGATCCAAACTCTGTGTGGTTTTGGCCTACCGTCTGGGTAAAGCTTTGAAATGCAAAAATGTTGATTTTTAAAAACTTGGGAAAAGTCGGTTTTATTTTCTATGGCAGAACTTGTTTTTTAAGAACTTATTAAGGAAGTAGTTTTAAGTTTAAGGTTTTTTCAGAGGTTGCGGTTTGTTTTTTCACATAACTTAAGTATCTTAATTTTGGTTGTAAAAAACTTTGATTATCTGAAAAGTTGAGTGATACTGCTATAAAATGGATCCAAACTGTTTGTGGTTTTGGCCTACCGTCTGGGTAAAGCTTTGAAATGCAAAAATGTTTATTGATGTGAGATTTTTTTTTCGATATTTTTACTTTAAAAACTTGGGAAAAGTCGGGTTTATTTTCTATGGCAGAACTTGTTTTTTAGGAACTTATTAAGGTTGTAATTTTTAGTTTAAGGTTTTTTCAGAGGTTGCGGTTTGTTTTTTTACATAACTTGAGTATCTTAGATCTGGTTGCAAAAAACTTTGATTATCTGAAAAGTTTATTGATACTGCTATAAAATCGATCCAAACTCTGTGTGACTTTGGCCTACTGTCTGGGTAAAGCTTTGAAATGCAAAAATGTTGATTTTTGTGAGGTATATTGTACGAAATTTTGACTTTGAAAACTCGGGTTTATTTTCTATGGCAGAACTTGTTTTTTAAGAACTTATTAAGGAAGTTATTTTAAGTTTAAGGTTTTTTCAGAGGTTGCGGTTTGTTTTTTCACATAACTTAAGTATCTTGATTTTGGTTGTAAAAAACTTTGTTTATCTGAAAAGTTGATTGATACTGCTATAAAATGGATCCAAACTGTTTGTGGTTTTGGCCTACCGTCTGGGTAAAGCTTTGAAATGCAAAAATGTTGATTGATGTGAGGTATTTTTTCGAAATTTTGACTTTAAAAACTCGGGAAGAGTCGAGTTTATTTTCTGTGACAGAACTTGTCTTTTAAGAACTTATTAAGGATTTAATTTTTAGTTTAAGGTTTTTTCAGAGGTTGCGGTTTGTTTTTTCACATAACTTAAGTATCTTAATTTTGGTTGTAAAAAATTTTGATTATCTGAAAAGTTGATTGATACTGCTATAAAATGGATCCAAACTCTGTGTGGTTTTGGCCTACCGTCTGGGTAAAGCTTTGAAATGCAAAAATGTTGATTGATGTGAGATCTTTTTTTCGATATTTTTACTTTAAAAACTCGGGAAAAGTCGGGATTATTTTCTACGGCAGAACTTGTTTTTTATACTCTGGACGTTGATATGCAATGACTGCACCATCAAGTGGCCCATGCGACACCAAGCCAAAGCCTGTTACGCGCGGAACCTAGCAGAACGCAGCCCTCCTCCCGCCCAACCGACCGAGGGGCGCTGCCGCATGACGCGCGGCGCGATTAACCGAACCGGTCGCGAGCATGCAGGAAAGATAGATGTTAGGCTAATAT